>NC_065957.1:9317272-9624545 GCF_021464435.1 Cataglyphis hispanica | reverse complement strand
CATTGCTATTAACTTGTGAAGGGCAAGCTGTTATATAAAAATTTTTTTAGAGGACAAAAAAGAAGAAAAACCATATTGTACAATTATTATAAAAAAAGTGCAGCGTTGGCTTTGTGTTTCTTACACACAAATTGTCAGCAATACCAATACAACTTTTCTCATTGTAATTTCAATTATTTAACTCGTTCTCAGCATATTCCATAAGATTAATCTATATTAGATATCATTGGAAAAATTTTCCTTGTAAATATCGTGTTTCTTTATGCATGATAAAACAGATTAAATCACTTCGATATATTTCTTTTTGTTTTACCATACATAAATATAATTACAACTTTTAAAATAGTATTATTAACATTTTTACTAAATTCTAAATTTCTGTAAATTTGTAAAGAAAGAATTGAAAACTTATATATTATAAATATATTATAAATTTCAGCCTTTTTCTAATAAAAATCCATTTTTCATGTACCCAGTGCATTTTTTTGATATATTATATCTATTAAAACTTATTTACAAATTTTATATATATATATTTTTCATATCTATAATTTAAAACATTATTTGTCATTATATCCCAAATTATTGAGCAAACAATTAGTCACAAACCATAAACCCTGTATAATCAATACATTATTCTAAAATTAGTCGTAAAAATATTAAAAAAAAAAACATGTCACATGTGATTTATTAATGCTAGTGAAGATAAAAATCAGAAAATCAGAAATTTGTATATTAAACACTCAATCACGATCAAAATGCATAAAATAAACTTACCAAGTAGTATGCTCTGAGCCCTCGATAACAGGAATTTTAAACAACAAAGAAATACAATTCATTGAATTATGTCCAAGTTTTACTAACTACTAAAGAACTTAGATATATATATATATATATATATATATATATATATATATATATATATATATATATATATTTATACATAGAAATACATTTTTATCTAAAGAAGAAAGAATGTTGTTTTTACAATATAAATTCAATATTGAAAAAAATAAATGTTAAAAATATATATCTTCATATATACTATATTTTTATCCATCTTTATAATGAATGAAAGCTATCCAATTAAGCATAATTTATATTATACGAAAAAAAATAAAAAAATTTTAAATTTATATTATATTGAGAATGCAGAAAATAATGCAATATAACAAATTTAAAAGTTTAATAGAAAAAAACTTATTTTTCTTGTAATATGTACATTATAATTATAAAAAAGATGTTTGAAAAAAAAAAGAAAAATGAATCTTAAGTAAATATAACTGCTACATGTCTTATATCTCTTATAACTTCACTTATATATCATCATATATATATACATAACTATAATATAGATAATTTACTTTTAAAATAAAAATCTATAACGCAAAACGGTATTTTTAAAAAATAAATAGATCTTTTTTTGCAACAATTAATTTCAACTGTTTTGATTTGTATATATAATTCTTTTTTTTCCAATTCCCAATTGAAGGTATCAAGAACAACTATATAATCTTTATATATACAAATTAGAGCACTTTCTTAGTGCAAGAGTTGGAGAATAGGACGAATCATATTAAAGCTTTCTAATATTACGAATACACAATTTCTTTGGTAAGAGAATGTAATAATTCTATGATTTATATTGTTTTTTCTTTTCTCTCTATAACCAAATCGTATATTTTAAAAAATGCATTATTATTGATTTATATATAACAAACGTTAAATATCCTCGTTATCACTCAATGAACTCATAATAAAACGTCGATTCAAGAGATCTTCTTCCGTACTATCGCTCGGACATAACGAATTCTCGGTATATGATAAATCATTGCTTAGTGGTCCAGAGCCAAATCTATTGACGACGAGTCCGATCGCGGACTGCCCGATAATCGGTATGCCACCCGTACCTAATATACGCGCCGGCAAAATATTCTTCGATATCGGATACTTTAAACTGTGCTCGGTACACCTTAAATTATTATATTTAAGGATATGCGAGGATTGCGCGATTCGCAACGGATCCTCGGAATAACATTGTGGAAATTTTTGCAGATCGGTATAACCATTCTTCTCGCTTATCTGATAACGTAGGGGATCCTCGGAATATCTCTGAGGATACTTTTGAAGATCAATGCTATATTTCTGATCCCCTATGCACTGATCGTATATGAGATTATTATCCGAGCATCTATGATATTCCTCTCTACATCTGTGAGGATATTTTTGTAAACTCTCTTCGCATCTACACGGATACTTCTGAAATTCTGGATTTAATCGATCTATCTCGGTGTTATATTTAATATGTTTCACAGAATCCTGAGAGCAATGTTGCGTTGGATATGACGGCACATAAGTGTCGTTGATATATTGGCGCGAATATTTTGGTAGATCCTCGGGGCAACGTGTAGGATGTCTCAAGAAGGTCAACTCACCGTTTATTGATTCTATTCTCGGAGAATGTTGACCGCTGATTAAATTGTTCATCGAGCCCGTGAGATCCGTAGTAGGACTTATTTGAACCGTGGTACCATTTGACTATTGTAATATAGAAGAAAAACAAAAGATGAGAAATTATAATATTATACACGTTGCTTATTAAATAATATCTATTACACTATTTAATTGATGCCAGAATATAAAATAGACTAATAAATGTGCTTAATCGATAATTACCTGAGGCTGTACGATCTTGGCAGTACCATATGTTTTATTATTAGTGATTACATTATCATCACCAATTGATTCATGTTCTGCGCGATATTCGGGTGTAACTATTCCTCTTCGATCTGAAAAGATATTATCTGAGAATGAATGAAACCAATATAAAAGAGCAGAATACAAGAATGATAGTTGTATAATATCTTTTGATTCATAATTTATTCTTACATAAGTTACATATATTTGTAAATATATTAAATGTTTAATATGTAAGAAGGGGTCTTACCAATTAAGCTAGGTGGAGCTGGTCCACATAGAACATAAAAAAAATTTCCACAAATATTTCCTTGACTGTAGGGATTAAAATTATCCTGACCTCTCCTATTTGTGAATGATCCCTTAATCTATTATGGGATAACAGCCACAAGAAAGATACAAAAGAATTAAAAAGTTGCTTATATAATTTGTACATAATTATGTCAAATCTACTTACATCTTCGTTAGTTGTTTGATTACTGCTAGTTAAATATGTATGAAACCCAGCAAGGCCTAAAATGCTCCAAACCGAGAAAAAACATACGACTCCGACAATAACGCTGCTCGGAGATAACTTGACAGCTTCTAAAAACGGCTTATTATCCTTTGTAACTACAATCATGATATAAAAATGTGATAAATATAAAATATTTCATTTTAATTTTCCTAAAATATTTATTTCAATTCATTTAGCAATTCTGAAATTAAAACACTTACGCATAATTAGATGTGTGACTGCGCATATAAATATAAAGACACAAAGAAATGCTAAGGATACTATAAAAGCATAGAAATATCTATAATTTCTTCTGCCTACGCAATTACCGACCCATGGACAATGGTGATCAAATCTCTCTGCAAAAATAGTTATCTTTAAAATCCTGTCTGATATTTGTGATTAATTATCAGTTTGTGATTATTGTACAATATTAATCCTGATATATATCTGATAATACATAAAAGAGAAAATAAATATTGCAGATATCTTTACATGTATAATCTATTTTTTGATAAATGATCTACATTTTAATAAAATAACACAATAAGATATACACATACCTACACAATTGTCGCATAAGCTACAATGAGAGGCTCTTGGTGGCCTAAATATTTTACACGTGAAGCAATATTTTAGTTTTACTGGTTGTCCTCTAATCAAAACTTCTTTTGTTCTAGGAGGAGGTCTATATGTTTTAGAGTTGCCGTTGTTTGGTACTTCTACAGCTCAGCATGGAAAATATTTTAATTTAATATTTAAATGTATAATGTAAAAGATTTTTTTTTTTCATTATTTCTACATTTAAATATTAGTGATATTATAATGGCATTATAGCTAAATGAAATAATAGAACTGTTTATAAATATCACTAACATATACAATTATATTTATATACCGATTTGTTTTTCAATATAAGCTGCTTCGTCAGGTGTTGCTCTTGGAATTACTCCAGGATCACTGAAGCTTGTGCGGAACAAAGCAGACATTACAAATATGAATAACAAAGCTCCTATTACTGGTATTGCTGGTGTTACATTTAATGCCAAATATGGACAACTGGAAAAGAAGATAATTATTTTGCTAATGCATTAATCTTTTTGCCAATAGATTTGATCTCATAAACTATCTCAAAAGACACATTATTCTTGTCTTGCGTATATTTCAAAGAAGATTAAAGTATGCAAGATGCTGTAACAATTTATCTCAATCTGATCCTATATTGATTCTCTATTTTTAAAGGAACAGATATATAATATAATATAAATTTATATATGATGCGCTTACTCAAAACCGAAGAATAATCCACTTGTTCCAACGATGAGGCACACTGTGACATAGAATACTCCGGTTTGCGGTGCCATCATCACTCGGCCGTCGCAACAAAAGCGATTTCTGCCCGGAAATAGCTCCCATTTTCGCGTGATGTGAGGCATCTTGCTCGTGGCTAAAGTTCCTCTCACGTATTGCCATATATGAACGTAGAAGTCACAGTTATGGATCGCTGGCGATTTATCAAAATCGTACAATCGTCTCTCTTTGTTGTTCCTGCACGAGAATTTGGACAAACATATTTCATCTTGCCTGCTCCTTTTGATCCCCGAGTCGAAACACGCTGCCGGAGCCAACAGCAACATCCATATATCTATTCACCACTTTACGCGGAAACTGCCTGTTGAGCTCACTGTTTACGACATCGGGGAATCGAGCCACGATGACGAAGTGATAAGAACTCGACTTAACCTAATTTTATCGTATTCTAAAGTAGAGAGGAGTCCCCAGCTGAGTATTTTCGCATGGAGACCACGAGTTTTTTTCTACTTATATTTGGTGAATTTTACGAATCCGCGCGATCCGTCATCGTCCGCCTCGGAGGCCACCGACTCCGACCAGAGAGTACACTGAAAGGGTCATAATCGCAAAGGAAGGACCTTCGTCTACCAAAATTGGGTCAACGAAGCCACTCAGGAATCGCACGCGAGCACTATCGGTCGTACGAATAAAATTCGCGACACGAATTACGTTCCCGGGAATCGCATTCTTCTTTTCAGATCGTCGCCCTCGACTCCATCGTCGTTGCGACGAACCTCCGACCGACGGCAATAATACGCATATTTACGAAACACACGGACTGTTATGAATGTGAAGCCTGTCGCACGACGTGTTCGCTCGCGAAGCGCCCTCGCGCTGCTCACGCGAAAACGCCACGTGACTCGGCACCACGTGACTCGAGCGATCGCGATTCAAACCGCGCATACCTTCATCCTGCGGATCGATCATCGTCGATCATCGGAATTTCTCTATCCCTCGGTGATCAACGCGGACTGTCTGACGACCTTTTTCACGACGATACCTCGCACGGATTTCGAGCCCGAGGTGATCGCCGGAGAGCGAAGAGAAAATCATACAGATGCAACGCGAAACAGAGAATTCGACGACGCCGGCGTACCCTAACCGCCTTCTCGTTATAGCACCGGCAGGTAAAAAGGCGTCTTGATAGGCGGATGTCGCGAGATTGATTATTTAAACGGCAGGGAGGGTCGCGCGAGCGCGACTTATATCGCCCCCGTTGTAAAATGGGTCGTCGACGCAATGCGGTACGTCGATCGCCGCGCACGGCACACGCACGCACGCACACACACACACACACGCATACATACACATACACGTAACACGTAACCACTACGTGTGCATGTGACCGAGGAAATCCTGAAAATCGAACAATCTCACTACCGGCGCCATCTTCGGGCACGAATGGCATCTTCGATCGCGTACAATTTCCACGAAGTCGGAAAGACAAAGCCTGAAAGGATCCATAGATCCCTCGGCGCGTCGTCGCGTGACATTAGAATGACATTAGAGTAATAGAGTATAATTGTTGATTCCATCATAAATACGTAGATACATAAAGGTTATTATGTAAAGTTATTATGTAAAATTAAGCTAAATCTTAAAAAAAAAATTATTCAAACTCGACTACGGCAGATATTGCCAGCATTATTATTCAGCGATGCAAAAACGCGCTCTTTGTTGACTAAATCGCAATGATTAAATACATTATCAATTTTGTAATTTGCTTTATCGCTTTTATCCCATGTATATCAATGCGCGAGTAAATTTTGCGTTAGAGCTTATTATAAAAATTATAAACCATTCAAAAAATCAATCAAAGAGACGCGGCGATCATAATGAGAAAACGGCTAATTTTCTTGATGAAATGTTCTAGATATTCCGCATACAAACTCACAAACGGGAGAAAGCAAGCGCCTTCTGATTTTTCGTCTGGATCATCGAGCGGAAAGTGATCGATACTTGGCTACAATTCGCTCCGAAAATCCTTTACGTTCCTTCTACAAAAGAAGAGCTTTCGAATAAGAAAATCGTCCGACGTGACGGGATATCAACAGGCATATCAAGAAGTCGGCGGACGCGAACGCGTCGGATCGCAGCATCGTCCGCGAGATCGGCCTCCCTCTCGACGCGACCCTCGACGGGTCTTTCGAGTCGAGTCGTATCTACGATCGAACATACAGAGAACCGAAGCAGCGGCGGCGAGGGTCGCCTCGACGAAGGGGTAGGGTCGCGAGAAGGGTATCCCAGCGTGTGGGGAGGATAGGAAGAGAGGTATAGGGAACTGACGGTTCGAGGGGAGGAGAGGGAATCGTCGGGAGGGTGCATGAATCGTCGTGGAGCGAGCGGGCGGATGGACGTACAGACGCAAACGCTGAAATCAGCTCGGGCGATCGATGCGATAAATGGATGCGTGCGATTGGTAGCCGGGAAAATCGATGATGAACAGGGGGGTATACCCTACCCTCTACCTCTACCTCTACCTCTCTAGCCGGCGAAAGCTGGCGAGCCACGGCCGCGCCGCACCGCACCGCACCGCACCGCACCGTACACGGCGCGCGGAGAGGATGGAGCAAAGACCGAAATATCGATTTTTAGGCCCCTACGCGGCGGTTCGTTCGATGCTCGTATCTGCCCCGTGCCCCGTCCTGTCCGCGCCAAGCGCCTTTCAAAACACCGACGACGCGCGCGAGATACGCCGCGCTCGTGCACGCAGTGCTCGTCTTCGTCGACGTTCTGATCTTACGTCTTATTCACGGATTGATTTATCGTCGCGTGTAAATCGCGCGTTCAAGTAGATCACGTTGGAGTGAATCCTGCGAATCGTTACCAGTGTGCGCCGATGTTTTCAGGTAAATCGCAATTCAACGGCAAAAACGAGACGTCTGGCCAGAACAAGAAAGAGAGAGAGAGAGAGAGAAAGAATGAGAGAGGGGAGAAGCGATCGAGGGCTCGTCGCGACGGATTCTCTCGCGCTCTTCTCCCCGTAGATGATTCACGAGCGAGCGATAATATCAATGCGGTTCTTCTTCAGTGCCAAGACGTGCGATAGAGTGTTTCCGGTGTAATCCGCATATATATATATATATATATACATATACGCGACGTAATAGTACACGCGACCCCCAACCACGGTATCGAAAGGGTGCGAATGAAGGGTGTCGTGTCGGATCGCCGGATTCGCGGTAAAGGACGGGGCGGTCAACCCCGATGCCTGCGCATCCTGATTGAGTTTGCAAATTCGATTAATGCGCGGCGAGGTATGGAGATCGGGGAATAATCTCGCGGCGGCGAGAGTGACACCGCGCGCGAGTTTATCACGTTGCGCGACTTATCGGTCTGCATTGATCTGTATACGGGCGGCGACGACGACAACGTCGACGGGATCGTCGCAAACGTGATCGAGGAAACAGCTCGACAGTTCCGCTCGAGTCGTGAGTGAAGGATTTAAACGATCCCACCAATTCAAATGATATTGTAGTCGTTCTCGAGAAAGTATTTGTCATATCTCTTTGTATCGATTTTTCAAACGATTTGTATAATTTTGAAGTAACACGAGTGTGCCGACATCAAGTTTGCGCGATTATTATGATATAGTCGCAGTAGAAAGATAACGTGAAGATAGAAAGTGACAGGAAGTTTTTTTATCTTCGTGGATCACGCGGCGAAGGATCATTCGCTAGATCGTGACGCTCTTCACTTGCGAGATCGAATGTGGCGGATCATGGCGACGTGTAGCCTCTCTTTCTAAACCGCCTTTGCAGATAATCATCCGGAATCGTTTAATCGATAGATCGATATAGATAACAAGATGTTGACAAAAAACACATTCCATGTGCTGCCATATCCTGCCAAATGTATAATTTAATCGGTTTATCAATTAGAGATTACATCGCCACGCAAATAGGCTCGTCAACGCATTACAGTTTTCTGCAATTGAACATATACATCATTTCTCCGATTTTTATTCTACATCAAAATTGTATCGATTAGATAAATTAATTGGAGGAATGTGCATTTAGCGCTAAATACTACAGGATAACAATGTTATCTTTTTGTCTCATACCTATTTAATTATTTTCACACCTATCTAATTCGAGACCACGCTTTTGTCTAATAGAAAAGATGGCAATCGCCGCTTCGGAGAATTATCAACTCAAGTGGCACAGCTATGGAGCGCATCTGCATAGCTCCGTCGCGACGCTGCTTCATTCGGAGTCCTTTGCGGATGTTCTATTGGCCACGTCCTGCGGCCGGCACGTGGCAGCTCATCGGTTCGTCCTCGCGGCCTGCTCATCGTACCTAAGTCACATTTTCCAGACGTGCCACTTTGGCGCGAACACCAATGCTCCAATAATCGTGGTTGGTATAATAAAAATTTGCCGGATTTTTTAATTACGTCATTTTTCTTATTCGTTACGAAATCGATTATCAATTCGAAACTAGCGTTGCATACATTTACTATAGACGATTCGAGGATATTGTTCTGTTCTTTTTAGGTACTTCCTACAGAAATTGGATACCGTACGCTAAAAATCCTGATACAGTACATGTATAGTGGCGAAGCTACTGTGACGAATGATCAGCTGGAGGGAGTCTTGAAAGCTGGCGATATATTGCGTGTGCGTGGACTGTGGAGATCGAACACCGGTAGTAGCAAGAAGGAAAACATACAGTCGAACAATCAGAAAATTGAACGTGACAAACGGGAACCGTCGCAGCTGACCGGGCAAATACAGAAAATCAAACTGGTACAACCGAGTACCGAGAAAATAGTTGAGAACGCGCAACAGGCGGCCACGGCATGCCAAAATAATGTACAACCCTCGAAGCCAGTTGAGAGGAAGAGCACAGAGAAGATCATCGAAGAGAAGACCAACGAATCCGACGCCAAGAAGATTTTAGAGGAAAATAAAAATAATGAGCAAAATAAAAACAAGGAGAATCTCGAGACGAACGGCAAGAAGAAGAAGACTGTTAACAGTGACGTCGAATCGAACAAGTCGAAGAGCGAAGGTGGCGAAAACGTGAGACAGTGTTTTTTTTATAGATTTAATTATAATAACGCAAAAAAGAGGCGTTCATAGAAAATCTAAGATTCTTGTTTTTCCTTTTTTAGACGGAACTAAATTTGGAGTTATTAGTGAAGGATGAGCCGATTGATTGGGAAGAGACGATCGATCCGTCGGAATCGCTTACGATAGACCACGAGATTGATATCAAACCAGTGAGTTAAAAAAAACTATTACTAAATTACTTATTCTTTTTATAATGAAGAGATGAGAAGCAATAACAATTCCTATTATTTTCTTTGTAGGAGATTGTGCATAGCGCGGACGAAGATGGAGATATGGAAGAAGAGGAATATACACCATTGACATGCGATATGTGTAGTCAAACGTTTAACAGACCATCAGATTGGGTGAGACATATAGAATTCACGCACGCTGATATGACTGAAAATCGAAGAAAGAAACGAAAGGTATTTCAATTTCCTTAAACGCATTTTGATTCATGTAGATATATCAGCGAAACTTTATGAAACGCGATGATTTCAGGACGACGTGAATGACGATAGCAAGGACTTCCCACCTCTGAAATGCGATCTATGCGGCAACATGTATTCCACGCCGCAGGAGTGGGTACGTCACATACAGACAGAGCACACGGAGGAGCAGCTGGCCTTGATGAACAATTCGGCGCCCCCTAAGCCGAAGAGGGTGCACAATCACCAAAAATTATGTAACATATGTCAAAAGGAATTCCCAAGCCATGCCTCCATGGTCATCCATCAGCGAACGCATACGGGCGAGAAACCATTCCTCTGTTCCTACTGCAAAAAAGGCTTCAATGTAAAGAGCAATCTATTGAGGCATTTAAGAACTCTGCATGATAAATACGTACATCCCAGCTTATATGGGAGTAATGGTAGCACGAACGCTTAAAGGCCCTTCACATTCCTTTTCGAAAAGTATACATATAGATATATATATTTCTGTTTTGCATGGCGTCTCAGTCGTGGAGAGACTATACAGTATCTTATCTATGTTCAATATTATGTCTACCTAGACTGAACGCGTATCTATATAACGTATAAAAGGATGCCAAATCGGAGCGTGATGTGACAAGGAACTAGTAAAAATCGAGATCTGTGTTGTAATCTCCACTGAAAAAGCATAACTGAGCGCATTTAAAAAATTCCCAATGCATATTGGAGAGAAATCTATAATACAAACTATTTTTTCTAAAAAGGGTAGAATTATCGCGTTCTTTATAACATAATAATCTTCTTTTTAATCGTGTATAAAAAATATATAATAGAACTCCTCTCTCGTTAAATAATTTTTGATTGAGTTAAAACAAGAAAGCAATATCAGGGCTTTAATACCAAAGAGGCTGATTAATATTGCCAAAACTCTCATTTTGTTGTGTTTTCAACTGTTTCTCTTCTTTTCCTCTAATGTAGAACACACATAAAAAAGTTACTAATTTAAAAAGAAACTTTTTCTTTAAGTACAAGGAGAATAAATGTGTGGTGAATGATTTTACTACTTATAAAGATCTGTCGATCGAGGAGTGCTTGCGTGTAAAATAATTCTATAGTATAAATCGATATTTACCAATTAATTAATTATTTAGAGTAATTATACGAGAAATCCAAATTATGTAAGATTTAACTATACTTCTAGGCTATTCCATCCATGATAGCCCTTTCATTCCCTCAGCTCGTAAGTTAATTATGTATTTTTATATTAAAATAGCTTATACACACAAACGTATAAGAAATAAGATTAAGCAAAACTTGGAATCTTCGATCTAGGCTAGGTTATATAAAAATATAAAACATAATATTTAAAATTTATCAAATTTTTTGGAGATATATTGAGTTCTTACATATAAAAAGAAAAAAAACAATGCGATATTATCAAAATACTGTCACAGTCTCTGGAACAGTAACAATATGAATATTGATTAAGAAGATGACACCATTTTGCTATATTAATCATTATTGTGTCACTCTACTATAAATTTTAGTGTCAATTCTGCATTACGCTAGCACTGTGACAAGCCAAATAACTTTTAAATGTAAAATTCAAATAATATATTACCTTAAAAGTACTTCTAACTTTGCGTTACTTGTACCTCAATATTAATAACAGAATATTTAATTTTCTCTTCATTATTAAAATATATGTATGGTATTGTCCTTTTATTAGAATTAACGTGTCAAGCCGATTCATCTTTTTCTATTGAAATAAATATAAGTGTAAAAAAATTACTAGGACACATTTTCCAAAGCAATAAGTAACTTAATACGGTACTGATAATTATAATTCAATGTATACGAATTTTATTTTTTATTTTAATTTTCCTCCTCATCGTCGATCTTGGGCGCCAGGTAATACCTGATGTGTCCAATATCACCAATTTTATATTCGCATACTAAAGGCACATCATCAGACATGGACAGTTGAACTTGATTGCAAAGAGGACCAGCCTTCACAAAACAATTCAAATAACGACAAGAAAATGTTAACTTTACTGGTTCCTGCATGTTAACTATTACTGCTTCCTCTTCTTTATCAGCATCTGCAGTCTGTGCTAACTTGATATTGGCTGCAAAAAAAAATAAAAAAAAGAAACATGTATAAGTCATAATCAACTTTAAATTTAATAATGGTTTAAACTTAACTCTATCATGAGAATATAATAGTGACTCTGACAGAAAACTATTTAAGAATAGAGAACTAATATTATTTTTTTATTGATAATATCTCTCTTAACCAATTTCAATAGCTTTTATGAATCACAGTTATGTTCATACAATAAAGTTCAATTCAAACCATTAAAAATTTAAACTTTATTTACCATGATCTCTGTATCTTTTAGTTTAAAATATAAAAGAAGTAAGATTATGAGATGCAACATCTTCTGTGTCACAATTATAAGCATTATCAACAAAATTTTCAATTTTAGTCTTGAGTATCTCTCTATATAAATGTATCTACAAAACTTAGTTTCATTTTTTACACACACACACACACAATATTTTGATAATCAAATATTTATAATAAAAATATTTCTGACAAGAATAAAATGCAAACAAGTATAATTTTTGCTTTCAAACATATCATACATATATATTAATAGAAAGATATGCATTTCAAATATATTTTTAGTTAATAATGTTACAAATCAATTCCTGCAATCAACTTTAATCTATCGTTATGTAGAGGTAAAGTACATAGAAAGTTTCAATATTAAGGAAAATATTGATAACACAGTATATATATATATATATATATATATATATATATATATATATATATATACTCTCCCTCTCATCTTACTTTAATGATGTAAATAAAACATAAATTGTATATATGATATATTGTATCATATATTATATTATATTATCTGTAGCACATCTATTTTTAAAGTGTACATATAGAAAATATTTACCTGAGCCATAATCACCAGTTGCGCTGAATTTTATACCTTCCTTGGTACAGGCAAAAGTTATAGATTCTCCAAATTGACTTAAATCTCTGCATATGCGAGTAAATTCTGCAGATGGCATTTTCACAACACAAGAATAAGAGGTTTCCTAAAAAACAATTAAATAATAAATTATCATGTATAAAGAAAACTATGTATTTTCAATATCATCTCATTATTTATATCTCACAGGAATGCCAAGATGCTCCTGATCCATATTGATTAGCTTCATCTCGTATTCGGCGAGCTTATCTTTATTTGGCGATTCAAATATAAAAACGATAGATTCAGGATTATCCCACGCCCTGAGGGTCACTGTATCTTCCGCACCAGCGCATCGTAGAATCTTCGACATACTGAAAAAACATTTTTTCTTTTTTAACTTCACTCCCTCCGCAGTCCTTTCTCTTTCTTTTGCCTCAAATCTGTTGTATGTACGTATTTAATTCATTTTAAAGTGTCTAAAATATTGAGAGACAGTCAAAAGAAAGGAAAGTACTTTATTCTTAGTAATTCTACTCTTTTTCTTCGAGAAAATTCCCCGGATTATAACCTTGAAAATTCGAAATTCGACTCACCAACTGATGCTCATGCCCATCGACAAATTCCGATCGCAACGATACTTGTCGAAGCCGTCGCTCCTGAGATTCAGCGAGACCAGGGAAACGTGAGCGTTGTCCATCGCCTGGAGCTGAATCCCCGAGTCGGAACATTCGAACGTCGCTTCTGTTAAGAGATCCTTCACCGCGTCCAACACCTTCTTCAGGATCGCGCTCTGTATCAGACGTGCCTCAAACATATTGCCGTTTGTTTCTGCTTGCTAGATTCCGTATACTCAAGCTTACTTCGAACAGAAAATAATGTGGAAAAATCGTATGCAACACACTTGCAAAATACATCAACCAAAGCAACACAAAGCAACAGGCATTCTCGCGGCTTCGGAACACAATTACCCGCCTTTTCTCGTCAGTTAAAACGGAAGTAGATGGCATTCTTAAATTACACAAAATGTTCGCATCCGGTATTCAACGTGATTGCAATCCATTATATACAACAGAAGAATCAAGTTTTTCATATTATGGTTTTACATACATATGTACATAAAAAGAATTATCATTATTTGTAAAATATTAAATGCTATATTTCTGCAATTCAGCAAATTCGTAGTTCTTTAGTTATAATTGACATTGTATATTATTGGCAATTATGGATACGTAGAAAATGCGGTATTTGTAGCTTTTTTCACAATTAACTTTTTCAATATTTACTAAATTGGGCTATTGAATAAAATATGACGCATAAGTTGATTACTACAGAGAAAGTACACAAAATAATAATTTTAATAATACAATAGCTTACATAATTTCGCACTTAAACTTATATTCATTGAAAATCATTGGAAAAAAAATGATAATTACAAAATGCTTAAACACTTTGCAATCGCTTACACTATCGTATTTAAATACATGCAGTCTCATTTGTTTATATTATGTAACTATATGTACATATGAAATTAATCTTCATAAAAATCGGTCAGCATGATACACGAGCATTAAAACGATATATTATTTAATGCTCCAAAAAACCTATATCGCCTGTCACATTCTCTAATTCGCTGAACATTTGATCGAGGTGCTGAAATAAAACGGCATATATCAAATTCTTACGTTCTGTACAAAGAATTATATTGACAAACTAGTATATCAATCTTAATATATAAATTTCTAATTAGATAATAGAAATAATTGATCACCCTTATACTTACATCGGTTGATTCATCTTCATCATCTTCATTATCTTGTAATGTTTCCGATTGCTTATCGCTGAACATTATATTTCCATCATCATCGATATCCTCGTCATCTTCAAAGTCTTCCTCATTATCATCCTCATCATCGTCAGTGTCATTTGGTTCCTCATCGTCGTCATCGTCATCGTCATCATCTGATTGCATAGTACACGACGTGTCCATTTCTTGCATAGTACACGATGTGTCCAGTTCTTCGTAATCTAGAGGTTCCTCTTTGATCTCACTAAGCATCATTGTTTCTTCAATCGCATCTGTCTCAGTTGGACTGCTTGGTGGTGGAGCTTCAGATGCTGAAGGTATCTGAGGAGGTTGCGACGTCTAGAAAACATTATTAATATATTAAATTGTTTTTTTATAAAAAAAAGAATATAAAATGGTTTCATATCAATTGCAATACATATATTTTAATAACATTGATTTTATATCTATTACCCAGGGTTGCTGTTGTTGTTCTTGTGCTGTTTTAGCCGACGTAATAAAAGTCGGTAACACAGAGGAAGGAGAATTTGTATTTTGTTCCTGAACTTGCAAGGTTGGTTTATTTTGTGCCTTATTGGAATTGTCTTGCAGTCGCGCTTCAACGCTATTTGCATCTTGATCCGTCGACGATTTATCTACGTGATTAATCTTATCATCTTTCTTCATTTGATTGGCATTATTTCCTTCATCCTTCAACTTCTTGACGTTAAGCTTCAATTCAACATGATTTGCACTCTGTTCTTTTTTTACTTGCGCAGCATTATTTGATTCTTGTTTAACTTTCTTAACATTAGGCTTAGGTTCTCCAGGAAGACAAGCGTTACCTCGCTGCCGTCTGAATCTAACAATAATACTTCTTGTATCCCACATCAAGTCATGCGCTTGTTTATAAGCTGCTATTGCTTCATCTACGCTATTGTATCTTATAAAAGCATATCTGTAACAGATGTATTGTAAGTATAATATCGTAAAAAATAATCCTATCATATCGACTATATGAATTAACAATATATATATTTATATATAAATGTATCTCATAACTAACCGGGTATTTCTCATCTTTTGCGCGTATCCTACATCTACTCGTGCTGTTGGAAATTTGCTTTTAACCTCGTTTACATTAACAGATTCGGGCAAATTTCCTATATATAAAGTATAGGGATCTATCTCCTCAGGCATCGGATTATCCTCGTCTCTTAATGACTTTCTCTCGACTTTCAGATTCCCTACACCGAACTGAATTTTCTCCAAATCTTTTATAGCTTCGTCAATATTCACATTCTCTGCCATCTGGATGAAGCAATATCTCGGCCCACTTGGACTTTGAAAATGTATGTTTTGTATACCAGGATGAAATAATCTAACAATATCTTTATTTAAATCTGGATCAGGAAACTTAATTATTAAACTCTGTGCATTAATTTTATTCTTCTTGTTATATTCGTTTTCAGTCTTCAAGGCTCTTTCCGCATCCTCTCTATTCCATGGTCTACTAGGATAGCTTTGGGACATTGGTTTCCTTGGTTTATTCTTCTTTACTACTTCCTTCTGAAAAATTTCATCATATTATGTTCAAAATTTATGTAGTATTCAAAGCATAATCACCGTACAGTTTTCACATCTCGATCCTCTGTTTCTTCGCTATGTCTATTGGTCACGATTCCTGGTGGAATGGGAGGTATAGGATGATTAGGTAGAGGTACAGGTATGTGGTTTATTATAGCGTCATTTGCTGTCGCGGTGTAATTATTTCTCTGCCATTCTAAACCAAGACTACCTGTCAGTGTCGCGCCAAAGTATGCGGCCTGATCGAATTGACCCTGCGACTGTCCGAAACGCGCCAACCTTCTATTTTTACGATGAAAGTTATTCCTCTGAACATACATATTGCTTCTATTGTGAGTAAACCGTTCACGATGTACATAGTTACCTCTTAGAGGCATTTCTCTTTGAAAAGTATTAGTAATTTCACGCGGAGTTGGTGGTGGTAAAGGAGACGTTTGCGGTGTTATCCATTGCCATGGAGCATGTGGATGTGCCCATGCTTGAATAGGAGTCACTTGGGAAGGCACTGGTCCAAATACATGAGGCGGAGGTGGAACTCCGCTGGGTGGAGGTGGCATAGGTGGCAAAGGTGGTTGTCCTGGTAAAGGTTGAGTGGAAGGGGAGGATGATGATGAAGAATAATTGGCATACGAAGAAGCATCGTATCCAAAATTTATAGACTCTTGCTTAACAAAAGTTTGTTTGGCTTCATTGTCTTTTTCCGATACCTGAAAGATTAAAAAGTCATGAATTAAAACAAAAAGAGACTTGCGAGGTTTAAAAATATATATACAAATATATACAATTGGAGAACGATCGTTTTATTGCACGAATGATATTGGAGCGATCAAGTAAACATTGTCAACATTGACAAGCTAACCTAAATAAATATCGTTGAAAAATAAAAAAAAAAATCCCAAGGCATCAGACGACAGAGAGGACAGACATTACCGCGCGAATCAAGAAGTGACGCTTCATATTGCACGTATACTCGATTTGAGATTCGCCCTTATAAGGTAATAGTGTTTCTCCGAGTTATAATGTAAACACATTGTAGCGCGAGCATGAGCGTATACACATGTACTCATGTACATATAATGAATATATACATGGGAAAGAGAGAGACAGCCCAGGGATACCAACCTCCGAACAACAATTTTTGCAAGAAATAAATAAACAAGAACGACCCTGACCCGACCCTGACGCGAAATTACGGGTATGCAATTATCATTATATGCGGATGCATCGTGTCTTCCCGCGTCTGTTTCTCCCGCAATGGATATCCCCGTGTTCCTCCGTTTTTTTTTCCGCTCAAGCTACATATCGATCTGCAACATGTCACGCGAACTGACGACTGACATTACACACGCGGACATAATGGTATATGCGATGACAGACGACATATTACACTTAGTTTTGCGATCATTGACACGCATAAAATACGTACTCTCTTCATTATCATCTTTTCACATCGCGAACCTTACGCGATTCCGTTGCGTTGGCTGACCACGCGTGTACGATTTCTGCGACTTTACGAGGAGCACACCTACAATGTAGTGACCGTGCGGGCCTTGCGCGCGCGATTGATCGTCGGATTCAAATTCCCACTTCGATCATGATACACTTGCGCTCGCGTTTTCACGTGTACTACGTACTACCGCCATTGCCGATCAATAGCTCGAATCTCCATCGCGCGACTCCCGAATGCGCACGTGACAATAATAATAAGCATGGAATTCGAGTGTTTTCCGCGTGCGTATCGCCGTAAAAACATGTGTATATATTTCATTATTTATTGTATTAATCAATGTAATTCAGAACTGCGATTAGCAATTTGACATTTAAATAAATGTTTTTTTACGTACAAAAGATTCAAAAACAAATTGTACATAAAATTAAATTGCAGAAACAAAGAGAGAGAGAGAGAGAGAGAGAGAGTTCTCTATCTCTATCTAAATGCAATCAAAATGCAATCAGATGCAAATCCAATGAGAAAATTTATTTTTTAGGAATTTCTATTAATTGCAGAGTATATTACATGTCTGAAAGAAATTCGCGCGCATTTAAAACTTGAGCTTCTTATCTAGATATATTTATGTATCATGACCATTAAATAAAAAAAAAATTAAAACTATAATTAATTAATTACAATTACATAATACGATTTATTTTTTTTAATTTGACGCGTGTTTGTCTATCATACATATCAAACGCTTACAAATATATCTTACTGCCAGACCTTTTCTTTTTTCCCCAGAATTTTTTAATAATGAATGATGTGAATTATATTCATACCGAATTTTATTACAAAAAGTGTACAGATGTTAGTAACCAAATAATAAATATACATTTTTGTTGTCCCCTTCACTGCGTGTCTTATAAATTTCTCGCACATGCGTGTGTGTGCCATTTAAATTAAATGATATGATAACCACCACATCAGAATGGGTTGTATACCAGCTAAGAACAGTATAAAGTAAAGTCGCCTCTTATTTCCAGAGGCTGTATACGCATTATGGCCTTGCGGAATGACTCTTAACTTTAACGATCGCATCAGAAAGACAGCTAGAGAAATGCTAAAATATAGTAGCATCGCGTAATAGCCAAACTTTCCAAATAACAACGATATCAACAAGGCTGCGTTAATACCAACATATTTGTAACCGCAATATGCCAACAAGTCTAATGTTGTTAGACTCGTTTGAAGATTCATCACATATAGGCTTACAGTATGAACGAGCAATTCAATCAAACCCCAACCTAGAGCACTGCTAGCCAAGATACCTAATTGCTCGTGACTGAAACGTTCGTGCATACCTAAAACTAATCCTGCTGTAGCAACATAGGTGAAAAACGCCATTGTAGGAATATACATATCTGGCGCATTTTTCTCATATCTTGGTTGCAATGGTACATCTTGCTCATATTTTACAGACCAGTCCTATAAGAATTGTTATTTAATTTAATTAACATAATTGACACCTTAATGAGACACTTTTTGTTTTTATAATATGTAAATTTTAGATAAATATATTTTCATATATAATAGATATAAATGGATATAATAATAAAATTATTAAAATGCAATGTTTCAACTACAGTGTATTTGTTTTCTCCACAAGTAACCTAAAGAAAACTTACCTTATGTGTAAATGGGAAGAACAACAGCATTAATTTTGCGAAGACATAATCTGTGTTTACAGCAAAGTAATATTTCAATGCTGTAACTGGCACATATTTCTCAAAATGCTGTTTCCCAGTACCAACTAATGCATTTCCATACTGTACTGCCATGTCTGCAACTACTGGTTGAGCCAATAATTGTGTCGCGAATTGTGAATTTGCAAATTCCCCACCTTGAGTATTGTCGAGTGGATAATTTGATATCTGTGGATTAAACCCATATGGTGATGGTGCCTGTCCAGAAACATTAAAGCCATATTCTGGCATTGCACCATTATTCACAGGCACCTAAAATTAAAATCGCAACAAATTAATTGAAAACTCAATGTATGGTTTATATATCATATGTAAAATATAAATAACATGCATTTTATAAAATTTACCTGTTGGTTATACATATATGGGCTCTGCGTCATTGGAGGAGTTGGTGCAGATAAACCAGCTGATGGATCTAATAATCTCTTTGGTTTTCCTATCAAATCACAATTAATTTCTACATAAAACAGATGTAAGGAGAATAAACTTAGCAATTTTTATAATCGTTATTATTTAAATAACAGTAATAGATATTACAATAAAATGCAACTATTATTATGTATTCCATTGTTAATATTATTGATGAAAAAGTACTAATTCATTTAGTCAAGTTTGATTCAATTATATTCGTATAATGAAGAACGTTATATGGTATAATGAGAAGTATATAGTAGAACAAAAATAAAGACAAATTATTGATAAGTATAAATAACTTATACTAAAAACAGAAATATAAATTTAAATTTACATCTGTCACTCGTAGGTTACGCTTACCTCGACGTGCATTCGAATGATTGTAATTCATGTTTCAACAGCTTTTCAACAGCTTTTCAACAGCTTTTCAATAGCTATTCACTCAACAAGATAAGATACACTCCGCTCGCACCTACTCGACTCTTTCATAAGAATGAGAGAGATTAAGAATTTATATTACAAATATGTTGCCATGTTCTGTTCTTTGTCCGTCATTGTAAAATATTCGTAGACTGACATTACATCTGTCGTATGATGAGTTTGACGTCCATTGGATATGAATAGAGAATTTCTAGAATATTTCGAAAGTTTCTTGAAATAGTAGCCAATCAGCTGATATCTGACAACTTGTCATATAATATCTGATGTCCAATAGGAAGATTTGTTTTCTAGGGACAAAAATATTCTTAACTAGATTATTTAATTGCTAGAACCTATCTTTCGATCACGTAACTTTTTCCCTAAGACGAAAACGTGAAAAATTTTGAAATTAATTGCAAAATTTTCTCTAAATAAACTAGATATTTTTTAATTTAAAAGATGTAAGTTATGATTAGGTAAATTATATTATATTATTTTTCAATTTCATTTGGATTAGAATTATTCAATGATTGACAAACTTTATCAATTAACACAAGTTTATTTTTTTCGATGATGAAAGCCGCTATTGTACATAATTTTTTAACTAAGAATAATAATATCTATTAAATAATATACACATTTATTTTTGCTTATTTATAACTTAAATAAATACGAACGCATACATATTAAGCTATCTACCGTTACATTATTCGTGTGCGCATTTTATTCAACACAAATATTTATTTTAGCTATAATGTAATTATAATTTTAATATTATAATATTAATGTAAAATATTATAATATATATTTTAAAATGAATAAAATGCTATTTTTTATAAACATTTGATATATTTAATATCATAAATGGAATATTTTAATATAGTATGTTGTAACACCAAATATGTGCAAAAATTATATGTATATAATATTTGATATGATATTATTATTTATAAGAAAGTATAATAAAGAGAAAGCTATAGTTCGCAGAATAAAATAAGATCAATGAAAAAAGGAAGATAGCAATACAATAAATATTGAAAATTAAGTAATTTTTCAATGATATAAAATAGTCAATAAATTATTTCAATTATTTTTGATAAAAATAATAATCATTGAGCAATATTTAAAAAGTCTTTACTACTTTTATTTAGATAACATATATTATTAAGATTGAATTAATTTTATCATCAAAAATTATTCCGATATTACGCTTATCTCAATTAACGCAGTACCATTACGAAAACGTTTCAAATAAATGTTTACTCTGCACTTATCATATACCTTTCACTTTCCTATTAAAAGCGTTGCTTGAGTCGAAAGTATCCTACAAATTATATGATAAATCTTTTTACTTTTACAGCTGTATAGAAGTAAGAGCTTGTTGATGAAGTAAGTGAAATTGTTCAATAGAAGGATACGAAAAAGAGTAATTAGAATAATCAGTCTTAGATAGAACTCTCGTCTCCTCTCACTCGTATGTATGCGACATCCCCATTTAATATGCAACACAAATATACGATCAGTATAAGCTAAACTACGATGACGGGATATTTTCTATGCAACAATTCTTTTCGATGATATTAGCGTTGTACCTGCTCGTTCAAAGATAAATGTCAAGAATACATAGCAAATGCGGTGGAACGAGATAAAACTATACGATGCGGTCGTTTTAAAGACCAGAAGCAGCCTCCAGCATATCGTTGTCTATCATTGATCTTATTGCCACTGTCACCGAATTGTCGCAGTAACCGCTCGATATTAATCGGACAACTGTCACATCGTACGGCACAGGCTCTTTTATATCTGAAAGAAAAAAAGCAATTACACCTATTTATAAAATACTTAATAAAATACTTAATTACATGTACTATATTCTCTATAATTATATTCTATATAATAAATATTAACAAATCGCAAAAATAATAATAAAAATTTATGAACTTGATATAGATTTTTTTGCAGAATGTTTTCAATTACGATTCCATGAGTATGAAATGCTCCTTACTCGGTTTCGAATCCATGCCGCAAATGGAGTCGATTATATCGAGCTTTGTTGTATCCAAGTCGCGGCTGCCTCCGATTTGCACTTGGTCCTGCGGAAAGCACTGAAAAGGAATAAAAAAGTATGCAAATTAGAAATTTGCACATTACTTTCTTATCATTTTATTTCGTCCACAAAGCTCCTTCTCAGAGGAAGTAGTTTTTAAATTAAAGCAAAATAATTAACATATAAAATAAATTGGCTTCCTCATAAAGGAAGCTTTATAAATAAAATAAAATTGTTTATAAAAATATTTAGCTCGATATCTTAAAATTTGAGGAAGTTAAAGCATACACAAACATTTCTCAAAAAAATTAAAATTTTATAAAAAAATAAACCCTTTCATTGACCCTTACCAAATTCAATACCATTTTAATGATACTCATTTTAAAAAATTTAGTCCGACAGCGGAAATTGGAAACTGCACGTATATTCCGTATCTCCCATGCATATATGTATACGTACATACATATATACAAACAGACATTATTTTTTTTTAAATATAATTTTGTTTTGAAATATTCTAAACATTCTAAACTGATAGAAAACTAGAAAAAAAAGCTTTATCACGAAAACGAAGTTTCTTTTATGAGGATGCAATTAATATATTACAATACAATGTATATCGAGAAGAAGAACAACGTACTTTGCGTAGAGTGCCAGTTTCGGATGTACGAGCGATGCTGTGCGAGCTGGTGCCACCGACTCCTAATGCGATCACGTGAACGGTACCGGGATACACCGCTATTAGGGTGCAGTTGATCCGTCTGCCATAATTGCGGAGCGTGAATGGATCCGTTGTGCTCACTGACAAGACATTGCAGGCTGAGGAAAATAAAAAATAAGAGACGTAAAAATGTAAAATTCAGCTCGCCAGCTAAGTATTGGAATTAGTTTGAGTTTATTTCATTTACTGGACTGAGACAAGTCTAATATTCTCGTCCCTGTCGGTGTATTAATCACTTCAAGTCTTTACCCGAATATTTGCTTGTGGGAAAAAAATTGGATCGTAGCAAGATAGAGCTTATTGTACAGTATTTTTCTCTGTACGTTCTCTCTTTTTATTTAAAAGAGGAAGATACCCTATTATTCCTCCTATACTTTTTACCATCACTATTTATATTTTTGTTCTGATATACATAATTTTAGGTCTCTCTCTAGTTTATTGTATTATCAAAGATTAGATGATTCCTCACTAAAACCCGATCTGTAGAATTGATTCTAGCTACATCGAGATGTTATTCGATTAAAACGGCGTGAAGCTTGAATAATTGAATTATAGAGCTAAAATTCTGATGGAGCCACCCATTTGCAATGTTAATGTATTATGGCCACTTCACATTGCTATTCAGAATAGGTAGCATCAATTTTCCGACGTTCATTATTTCGACTTGAAATGTTGCGTTCGAATATTTCATTAATTAAATTATTTCGATATAGATCATGTTAATCAAAGTAAAATTAAATAATAATCATAATTTAAAAGAAAATAATATGCAAATGTGTGTTGATTTTCTTAATTTTGCCTAAATTCTGTAAATACAATTTATTAATTATTTTATACTTCCATATTATGTATAACTTTTTTAATTGTTATTAAGATATAATTAATCTGAATACCGAATAAAATGCAAATAGAAGAGCAAGCCATATTGTTGGATTTCATGAAATGTGCTAAAAATATTCATAGATTCTCATATTTATCCATTTTTCTTTTAAAAAATGTAAAATTATATGTGAGCAAAATATATATATCTTTCTAATTCTGTGATGTATATTTTTTTCGGATTGCGTAATTGTATGTTCTCCGAAATTCAAGCTAGTGTCATAATTAAATCGTTATACTCACGTCTCGGATTTTTTGGGTATCTTGCGGATACGACGAAGCCTCTCCCACGTAGAGGTACTCTATATTGGAGGAGCGCAGCATTCTGTGAACTCGTAAAAATCTTCTTACCGCGATACCATCTGCTCTTACCGCAGAATTCTGTCACTCTTTCCTTTATCGGTAACGGATGGTCGCCTTCGTTCGGAAATAATTCGCCGTTTAATTCCCAGCCGTCGACTACCTGCAAGTTAATTAATAAAAGTTTAATTGCTTCATAAAATTTGCAAATTAAATAAAATTACTGTTGCTCGAAGTAAGAACGCGTTTTTTTGATTACCAAGTTGTATTTAACATGTATTACGATCTGTAAGTGTATAAATTTACTTGCCACATATTTATGAAATAAAAAAATTACAAGAAAATATTTATTACAAAAGTGAAAGAGAAAGAGAAAGAGAGAGATAAATATGCTATATAAATTTCATAAATAATTAAAAAGTTGCAAAATGTAATAAAAAATAAAAATTTTAAAAAAAATCGAAATTCGAAGTATACAGTTGCAATCATGCAGAGAAATTACGTCTTGCAAAGACAAGTCGAGCAAAACTTCACTCTTCGTGTTGTTAGACACTTGTTCTTTGTAACATTGACTTCTGTGTGACACATGACGCACCGCGTCCGTCGTGGAAATTACACAAGTTTACCCTACAGGAGTTTTCCATTAATAGCGACAAGAGGGAACAAGCGTGAATCGAGGAGGGAAAACTTTGCGATTCGATTTTTGCGTAAAATTGGCACATGCGCTGCGACAATTCGTTTATGGCTACGGCTCGTTGTATAGATAGCTTTCAAGGGTTTCGCTTATTGTCACTATGAAAGTCACACAGAAGCAAGTTAGTAGCAACATGCGCAAATTCTTCTTCTCGACATATATTCTTTTCCATTTCTTTTTTTTTCAAGAAAATTCAAGACATTTGTTCGTGACATTTGCAAGGATTTTATACCTTTTTTTAATTCATAATCTAGTGTCTCTGAGAGAAATATATATGTAGAGAAAAATATTAGATTAAATATATTATGTGTTTTGCTTTTTTCATTAATATTTTATAAATTTTTTTTTTTACTATTTATCTAATAAATATTTTAAGTTTGATTGTGTTTATTGGCTTTAAAATAATCTGGTACGTTATTCTCGAATAAGTCCTATCTATAACAAAAAGAATAATTTATTGTTCAATGATTCTTTTCGATGCTTTAGAAATCGATTTAATTTACTGTGCTATTATTTTATCTTTTCGATTAAAAGCAAAATATTTGCAGGTGAAAATTGATCTAAAAATTGACGCTTAATAGTAACTGATGATATTACATACCGCCAAGAGTCCATGATGATCGCAGGGAATGTCAAAGCTGTCGAAATGTATCTCTATTGTACGATCCGGATCAGTTAAAAAATATATTCCACAAACGTCATCACTGTCGGATGGCGATATGTAGGAGAACGGTCCACTTTCCGAAGTAACAAACATGCAGTCTGTAACAGAACATCAATTAAATAATTAAATACATCGATTCTTACAAGTTGTTTTATAATACAAGTGTATTTAAATACAAGTGTTTTCCAATGCATTTATCATAAATAATATTAACGCAAAATTATTTTTGCATCGAAAGTGTGCACATTATACAAGAAAATTTAAGTATAAATTATAATAATATTATTACATTTATTTTTTATTTTTTTGTCTTGTAATTTGACGGAACAATTTTTTATATATTTTTATAAACATTACCACTACATATATTATTTTTTATATTCTGTATCTTATGTTGTAAGGTTTTAATATCCTTTTACATTACTATAAAGTAATGTAAAATGATGCAAAATAATGCTTATGTTTTATAAATTATTGTACAATAACGTGCGATATCTAAATTAAAATAGCAAAATCTTCAAGTAACATTTTCTGTAATTTTTAAAACTTAGAATTATATTTTATAACTAAGAATGTATATCTTGATAGTTATTTAATTAAATGAGAGACACTCAACGATGAGAAAAGCATTTTTTTGTCATGAAACAATTTTTTATATATATATAATTATACGTATACAATAACGCTGATAAATTCCTTATTATAATTGTACGTATTCTGTGTGTTAATACCGTAATATTTCAGGGTTTACGGATAAAGAGATAATTAATATTTGCGGATTAAGCGACCAAAGAACATCAAAAAGAAAACGTAGAAGATATATAATGATTATATACTGGTGCTTTTTATAAAAGATTATCATGTATCTAAATGCTGAACATGTAAGAAGAAGTTATTAAATTTGGAGAATAAAATTTAATTTTAATTTTAATTTTTGCTTAGATTAAATACAATTTTAACTTTTGTTATTGTTTTTGTTACTGCTTTTTGTTATTTTTTTTTTCAATCGTACTGTGACTTTAATCGTAGGTTTCGATGTAACTCGGAATGATCGCATGTGATTATCGGGTAATACATAATGCATGCAAAAATATACTAGGCCCGGCCACTGTTGCGGAAACTGCACCATCCATCCATTAACGCGGTCCACAATTTGTGCAGTAACGCAGTTACGGTATCAAACGGCTCAATAGCGAAGCTTACAAGCGTGTGATGTGCTTCCGTTGTAAGCAAAATACTTGGTATGTATAGAACTATTTTTACGCGTCTTACGATGGATTAACATGATTATAAGTAGCTCATCATAAGTGAAAACCGGAAAAAAATTATATAAAATACACTGAATAAAATACATAACCGAGAAATATTTTAAGAATATATATTATATATGAGTTACGAATTATTCGATTACATCGAAATTTCCAAGAAGAATTAGAATTAAGATAAATAATAATAAAATATAAAATTAAAATATTTAATTATAAATATAACGAAAAAATTGTAATAATGTCAAAAATGTATTTTTTAATTTTATAATAGAGATTTATAATAAAAGACTTATAATATATGTGTAATCCATATCTAATGTATAATCCATATCTAATGTGTAATCCATATATATATATATATATATATATATATATATATATATATATATAACATAGAATGTGTAATCCATATCTCTCTGCTTGAAGTGAAGCAAATTGATTCAAGCAGATTTGATTAATAATGTTAATTCCAGATTTCAGTAATTTCATGAATAATAAGCACAAATCAACATGTAAGTAAAGTGCGTGTGCGTCATCAATTTATATAATATAAATATAGAATATATTAATTGGAAGATTGTTTATCAATAAATAATCATGGTTGACATTTCGTCGAAATTAAAAAAATTCTCAGTAATTGTAATTTCTTACGAAATACACAAATGAAATAAGAAAGGTCTAAACTACTAAAATAATAAAATCTCGATTGATTTTAAAGGATTCTGTTGTTTAACTTTTTCATATAAATTGCTTTTTCAGAAAAATTCTACTCATTCCACGAATTATTTTTTGATCAAATGTGTCCAGAATCATACTAAAATTTTTCTATTAAAAACGCCGTGAGCTTTCAGCCTATTATTTGTGCTTATCAATCGTGAAAATAAATAAAAGATAAAAATGGAAAATGTAATTACTTTTTTATACGTATAAATTGCGATATGCATCATAATTTATAAGATATCATAGTAATTATAGCTATCTGTAAGCTATCATCAAACAAAGGAACGCAGCTTTGCGTAAGCTCTCGAAATGTATATCGAGCAAATCTTTCCGAGCCCAGATTATCCCGTTCGTGAATGCATTATCACTAGTTTCAATTATACGAGCAAACGCTATAGCGTTCCTCAAACACTGATAGAACGATATAATAGAAAAAAAAACAACAAAATATTGATTGTATATGTTTAAACATAGAAGCAAAAGTTTATACCTAAAAAAATGCGCGACAAGATTATAATATAAAGATAGTTTAGTGTTAAATTAATTTCTAAATTAATTAAGTTCTAAATTAATTTTAAATAATTATTTTGACATATAAAATTTTACTTTTTGCTAAATTTCCACAGTCTATTGCCTTAACAATTCGAATATAATAATAAGTTATTTAAAATATTATCTTCTTGCGTTTATACATATTCCAAACAATGCATGTTAATTACAATTATGTTATTTGCTTACCTGTAATCGGTTGATAATGTCCGCGAGATATTCCGAATAAAGCCTTCCCTCCCGCTTCATAAGCCAAGACATTGGTAGCTTCATGTATTAACTGAAAATAGCATGGTTACGACAAAAATAATGTTAGATTACATAAGAACAGGCATATGACAGTTAATTGAATTATTGTTACGTCCGCGCGGACGTAACATTATAATAAATCTAATAATACTTTTGTCTAATAGTAAATTCCACCTATAGCGTCAAGTAATGCCAAACAAATTGGAGATTGAATTTTTCGATGAAAAATGGATTATCATTTGTATTCCGTTTGATTTCTGCATGTAAACAATTATTGAGAATTTCACTGTATACATTTGTAGAATTTTCGATTTAATACGTGACATGTATGCAAGAGAAGTAAACTAGAATGAGATAAAACAGACTTTGACGTATATATTTATAATATGGTTTCATATTATATGCATTGGTAGAAAAAATGAAAGGTGACGCGGACAAAATGTCGCTGAAATAATGAATAGTTGCAGAAAGGGAAATAAGACAAGATGTTTGAGTAATAAGACGACGATATTAATTTATCGATCCGATGATTCGATATTTAGATAGAATATTTATATCTCTCTTAGGAAATATATACTATGTAATTTGCTCTTTTTTATATAAACAATTTCAATTACATTAGAATTTCAATTGCATTTCATCTTTACCACTTGTTCTTGGATGGTATATAAATGAAAGATTTATTATGTATATCGGGCAAACTTGGTATTTTCCTTTCGATATTTCGATATACAGCAAGTTTTGCTGTATATCGAATTTAATATAACTGTTGAACTTTGCAAAGTCCAATTTATATGCGCTTTCCTTTTTGCATTTCTTGCTTCTTCCTTCCGCGAAGCATTCGAATACATTCGTATACGTTCAATATGCAATCAATCGTTTTTTATTATCTATGAGAAAGCATTACATTTTTTGAACAAATACTATTTACCAGATAACGTTTGTTTGATTATTTCTATGTAGTCAAACTTATTTTGAATATGTTACTGACAACACAGATATATTAAACTCTTTGACCATATGTAATGCAATGCTTTAAATGGCAAATTAATTTTTGTTCTGTTAAATAAAGCACGCGCAGATAAAATCTCCAAAGCGAACTAGACATAACATATATATTGTTTTATTTATTTTATTTTATTCGCAGAGGATTTATATTGTTTTTATTTAATTCACAACACTTCCATTTCTCTTAGTTTCCAGGCATCGAATTACACGATACAAAATTCTCTGTCCCAGACATTACACAATAAATATAAACTGAATCATGTTATTTAATTATAATTTTATACTCGCCACATAGTTTCTTCAACTTGCTTGGAAAATATAATAGCAGGAACGGCGAATTATTCCGCAATTAGTGTCCCAATCTCGAATCGGTACCAAATTATCAAGGAATCTCCCTCGACGAGAGAAAACAGCGTTACTAATAAAACATCCAGTACAGCGCTTTAAATCCGAGCGCAATCTCGTTGTTGCATCTCCGTTCGTGCTCCATCATTTTGTCGCGTTGGTGCAAAAATCGCGCAAATTGCACTCCCCGCAACAAACACGCGTGCTAGCATGCTATATCCGCGTTATTTCAATTAACATTATTTCTCGACTGTCACCACAGATACGAAACCGCTATACGGAAAATCATATTCCCCCGCCTGTCAGATATAAACCTGTCTCGAAAATAATTGGCGAGGAATCGCGTCTGAACGATGGCCTCGGCGCGCAATTGCGTATAGGTGCACTCGTCGATCGCAGTGAGCAAAGTAATTATCGCATGTCGCTAATACGGGCATGACAAGATCGTTTATTTGTTATAATGTAAAGTAGAATACTTCGAGTTATACTTTCTAGTTTTTGAGAGATACATAAAGATAAAAAAAAAATTTATATTACAATTTATATTACAAAAATTTATATTACATAAGATACAATGTTGTATATGCGTCAAAAGAGGCACAAAATTTCATTGCTGAATCTCTAGCTAATATTAGTAAGCATAATTTTATAATAATGTTTAGATAAATTTGAAGAAAATTAAATAATTTGAATTTAATTTAACAAAGATTAATGTAGATTAAAAAATTCTTTCATTTCTTTGTGTGCATAGAGTTTGTCTTCTGTAAAAATTATAAAAAAATGAGAGAGAGAAATTTTATTACATTCTCTCATATATGTGTCCTTCTCTTTTTTATTAAAAAACATTATAAGAAACTCAACTTTTCTCTCTGAAGATAACTTAATGCTGTTTATTTATTTCTATCTCGTTGTAAAAAATGAAAAGGAGGCAAAACAAGGTAATTTGCCTAACTAAAAAGTGACTTACTCATTTAAAAGTGGGGAACCAAAACTCGTTAAAAGTTGGCAAATGATATCAGTAAAATTCAAAAGTTTTTAAAGCTTTTACAGCTCTCGAAGCTCTTTTCTTCTTCTTTTTTGATTTTTCATGTAACATAATTTATGTCACATTTATTTTTAATTTAACTTAATCTTTAAATTCCAGAAAAAAGTAATATATAACTATTTCTCTTTAATTATTATATTATAATATTATATTATTAAATCTTTTATATTTATATATATTAAAATTTATTCACAAAAAAAATAGAAAACACTTTTTATATCCTAAAAATTAGGTTATTTTCAAACCGCTGAAACTTGACAAAAAATCATCGATACAAAATTAAATAAAAGCATTTTAAAACTTAAAGTTTTAACTTTAACACGCTATCAGTGATTTTAAAAAATCTTTTTATCTTTTTTGTTCTGTGCTTTAAAAAAGAACACATTTTCTTGTTCCTTAAAATTACGTATTTTGTGACACTCAGCAGCTCAATAAAAAAATTTTTTTTGGAAGATTCAACTCAAGTTCCACAAACTACATTTTTCCTACAATATGCTTTTTTAAAATTTTTCTACGATTTTTTTTTTTTTTGAACGAGTTTTACGATTTTGAAGCTAAATCTGTATTTTTTAGAAATAAGAAAATAATGAAATTTTTAATCGCCGATAATACGTTAAAGTTGAAATTTCAAGCTTCAAAATGCTTTTTTAATTTTTTATCTATATGATAATTTTTTTGTCAAATTTCAGCAGTTTGAAAAGAGCCCAATTTTTAAGGTATGGAAAGTGTTTTTTATTTTCTTTTTAAGTAGTATATATAATTATATTTTATTATTCTTTTTTTATTATTTTTGATAATATACTGTTTTTTATGTACCATATTTGTTTTTATAAATATTTTATTGTCTTATTGCATAAATATAATATAATTATGCTGGATATATTTCCACAAAACTTTATATCTTTATAAACACATTACATTGATTAAACTTTAGTAGAGAAATGTAGCGAAAAGAAGCTGATTAGATAATTAATTCTCTTAGGAAGGAGAGAAGAGCTTCTCTTATTGGTTGCGAAAGGAAACTACGATAATTCTGTCATATGACGGCCTGCTATAAGGGCAATTTTATCTTCATTGAGTTTGTTACGTTAAAATGATTCTTAAATGAATTCTAGCTACTTTTAATAAAAGGAAAATGACAAGAAAAGCTGAAAGTATGATTGACAGTGCTAAAAAAATAAAGAAACTTATAATTTTAACAATGAGATAAGACTTAATAAAAAATTAAGATTAACAACTTACAGTTTATAATCATAAATTTTAAAATCATTGTTTACAAAAAAATACATTTTACTCTTTTAAAACAGATATGCGATTATAAATTTAATGTTAAGTATGAAAAATTAGAATAAATCGCAATAGTTACTTTAAAATTTTCCCTATAAAAAATTTATCAAAGAATTTATTAAAATTATGTTCGGAGATTATGAGAGATGGAGATGCATATCATATATCAAAATAACTCTTCTTTGAGTTAACTTTTTATCAGGATAAATATATGAATTTAGAATCGCGATATTTTTTTGATTATAATTACTACTCCTTAATAATTACTCCTTAATAATTTCTTTTAACATACATTATAAAAAAACGCATACATTTTTAATGATTTTAAGATAATGATAATTTTCTCATTAAAAGAAATATTACAATATATATTTATTTATAATAGAGTTTTTGAAATATATCACATATATATTCCTTTCTCAGAATCATCTTTATTAATTATTCAGAAATTAGGTTGAGAGAGAAAGAGAGAGAGAGAGAGAGAGAGAGAACATTTTGACTTATGAAGATAATCAAAATGCGTACGATGAAGATATTGAAAAATATTGCAGTGTTTTTTTATCTCAATATTACAACTTAACTCATCGATCTTTCTACATTTAAATTTCAACATTTTTTACATTTATTCAAATTATATATTGTCATGTATATATTTGACATATTATAAAATTTCAAATTATATACAAAGTCTTTTTTTGTCAAAATAATACTAGATATTAATCTAGAAAAATATATATTCGGAATACATATTTACCTGTTGCTGATGGTGATCGTTGTCAATCGCTGCTCTCGCAACGTGAAACGCGCTGGCGACGATGACCAAGAGAATTGACGCTGAAATCGACTTGGAGAACATCTTTCACCGGTTAGGAAGAAACGAAATCGGCAAGAAGAATGACACGTAAATAAAGAAAAACTTCTCTCTCCCTCTCTCTGTCTCCCTCTCTCTCTCCGGCGGCTTCCCTCTGCTTTTTCAATCGCTACCGAGAGATCGGAGAGCGCAAGATCGTGGGGTTGGACCGAGCGCGGCAGGTGTTCTGGTGGCGTCGCGACGCACAACGTCCCTCTTATAGCCGCCTCGTCCACAGCCTCCTCCAGCTTCGTCCTGCTTCGGCTGCGCAACCCCGAACCTTATTGTTACGCTGTACAATAACTTGACACGTTGGATTTGGAAGCGTGGGCGCGCGCACGATGCACTATAATTGTCCCATTTAGGAAGACAAAAGTATTCCACCTGGTTGTGCAGTTTTATGAATTTCTACTGCAACATGTGTTTCTTTCTTTCTCTCTAAATTTTAATTTTCCATTCAAAAATTTGCCATTTATTTGCATCTTTGACAATCAATTCACAAAACGTGTCCTTTATTTTATTTTCATTGTAGTTAGCTCGACGATTACAAGCACTTTGATACTTTTTTTGATAGGAAAAAAAATACGCTTTGTTCTCATGTTCACATATTTTGAATATCCTGAAAGACATGAGAGAAAAATTAAAAGAATAAAACTTGGTCGTTCTCTAATCAATTATTTGTTATAAAAAAAAAAAAATAGAAGATATAATGAAATTCAAGATATATATACTTACAAATTCTCTCTCATTGTTTCTTTCTCTTTTTCAACTTTAACAGCAAAAATTTGTTTTTGCTGTTAACACGTTTATTTTATTTTTTATCTCTATATCCAATTTTACGTGAATGTCAAAGGAATAACAATTAACGATGGATTTTATTGCAACTACTGAAAATCGCTATCGCGATGCTCTGCGTCAGCATCAATGACGAATGTTGTATCAGACAGAAAGAGAGAGAGAATAGATTGACATTTTAAATATTCTTCGATATTTGTGCTTACGGCGATGTCCGCGTCGGAATGCACGATCGCAACCGCACGACATTGAGATCCGGCAGGATTCGGGTATGTCATTCTGTCAGCGAGATGGACGTTAAACGATCGCTCGATTAGCGCAACCTGGAGAAATTCATCGTATATGTATACATATATGTGTCGTCTCAACATCGCGACGTCTTGTCCGGCTTTAATCCCAAAGCAGTAATTGAGATCGATGGACGAGAAGTCGTTGTCCGTGTGGCTCAAGGTAATGTCCTGTAAGCTTTACAAATGATTTTTCCTACAATGGAAGTGCGCTGAGAAAGAGCGCGTTATTAGGTTTATTTTCTTTTCTTTCTCTCGAATTCAGAATGTTATTAAATGTGAATATAGAGTAAGAGAATAGAAAATTATATAATTATATCAGAGTTAAATTTTCGATACAACAATAAGAGACAAAATAAAGACAAAAAATGTATTATAGTAAATGTAAATGGTTCATTTGTCAGCTTTAATAGTTTAAATAGCTTAAATAGTTTAAAGTAAGAAATCTGTTTTACTTTCGAGATAATGATAGAAGACACAAGAAATTAAGAATGGCAGATGACAGAAGAAATTTAAATTAAACGTTGAAATTTTAGATAACTGTTCAATTAGCCATCAATTTATACTATGTTATTAGCAATAATATTTAATGTGTAATCAAATATTCAATGTACAAAAAATCAAAATATTTTTATTATCAAATCATAATATAAAAAGCGATGTAATAAATAATTAATAAATATTTTATATCATAATATGAAATGAATGATGAACAACTGATCAAAAATAAATTATAGAGTAAAAGATAATTGCCAACCATGTCAAATACACAAAATTTCAAATTAATAAAATTTAAATGTTTATCCCTCAAATTAAACTTTTTAAAAAAAAACTTTTACATTATATAATCACAGAAATAAATATTTTAATATTTAATACAAAGACCGTTGATAATCGAATATTTATTATTCTCTATAGATAATACGTAAAATACAGAGATAAAAATACAAAACAAATAGCGATCAATATTTCGATAAAGATCTTTTGCACGTGGTGAAGCCAAAGCACTCTATAAAAATCAAAACCACCCTATAACGGTATCTATTTAGATGTAAATCGTAGACATTGTGTATGCATGTTTGCCCATAGAAGTTGAACATGAAGAGCAACGCGTCCTGATGTAACACTGATGAATAAAATAACTGCGATTTATCATTCGATAACTTTATCGAATTTATCAAACGGATGACGGCCTATCCTCGATGACATGTATCCATCTTCTAGATTATTTCATTTTATAAGGGAAATACAGTTGAAAGTACAATCAGTTAACGAACATTGTGATTGACGCATTATGATATACCGTATCATGTGCTCCTTCAAAATGATAGGTTTCCTCTTAGATGCGCGCATGATAGTTTGTATCCTCGATACGAGAATCGCGCGTGTCATGACAAAACAATTTCGAGAGTGAATTCTCATGTTTAAATTTAATATTATTAAAACGATGGTCGCAAAGCGGAAACCATTGTAAATAATATTGTATACATTTATGGGTATATCAATAATACAATCGCCAATTTGCAATTCTGTTGGATTAATTGACACGTGAACGTCAGCGATCTGAAACCTTTTCCGTTATTAGTCTCTTGCGTGTAATCGTTAATTCAAATTAGCGAAATAAAGTCATTACTTTCAATTAATTAAAATTAACATCTTATTAAAACCCAGAAAGACAGCTTCCCAAAATGCTTTCAAAATTTATCTCGGCAATATATATTCTAATATATTATGTACTATATGTGTAATGTCACATCTCAAACATGAGTTGGAGAATGTTTTTGCGTAAGCAAACAGCTTGCGGCGAAATGCGCAACAATGGGTAAAAAAAATGTCTCGAAAGAAAAAATAGAACGCAAGAGATCGCGTGTACGTGATTATTAATAAAATTCAAGGACTTTTTGTAATGAATAATTCAGAATTTCAGAAAGTAATGCCGACTGCTCACGCTTTTATCCTTGATTTTATCGACAAAGATACAATGCGCATCACGTTGAAACCTCTTCTTGAATAATTCGTATCTCCGAAACTCTCACTTGTAGCGAGGAGCTAAGGATGCGGAGGCACGAAAAACTGTTGCTCCTCTTCCTGGGGGAACACCTGATGACTCCTGTCATGTACGTGGTATAATCCGTAATTGATACCGCTCGTGGCTATCTTCTTTAAGCCCTGGATGCTGGATAATATAAGAGCCATTTTCGCAAGGATCAGAGCCTTGCCGCCCAGCACTGCGAGAAACTGAAAGCCCATCGGTATTAGGATCGAACCCATCATCAACAGACCTAACATCATCAGCGGCATCATGTGATGACGGTGACGACGTCGATGACGTCCTCGACCTGAAAATTTATAAAATTAATTGTAAATTAGCTTCAAACTCGATTGCTTCATAAAATTTGCAACTTACCTTGGACAATATTTCTGTTCGGACCAAGCTCGGACGGTGTGTTGAACATATGTTCGACTTCAACTTTGAAAGCATGAGTCCGCAGAACGCGTGCCAATCGATTCCAAATGACTGCTGACCAGTTGGTGTTATCTCTCGATCTATCGAGAAAATTGTCTCTATTGAAGAACTGCCACGCGCGTTTTAATTACAAATAATGATTTTACTTGCAACGATGACTATATGCAGTAAATTCTTTAAAATAATTTTTATTTTGTTTTAAACACAATAAATTTTGCAATGAAAAAGGAGACTATAGAGATATTAATTTAATATATATTTTTTTTCTTTACAACTTTGCAATTTGTGTTATAATGTTCATGTTCCAAAAGAATATTATATCAGGAGTAATTATATCTGCAAATTAATTAGCGATTTTGAAAACCACGGATGTCGCTTAACAATATTACAATTTCTTCTTTGTCTGATTTCACGTGATTAATTTTATAATATACAATTATACAGTATGTATTTCTCTTACAGTGACTTTGCTGCATCACCAACAGTATGTATATAACAAACGCTTTTACTCATAATCCTTTCAATAACATCGTATAATTGAAAATTATTGAAAATTTTCGATGCACGGCGCTCTGAACGTTGAAGCATGCGATAGATAACACATTCTTCCGAAATTTAACAAGAATTCTAATATAACAAATATTACGAACCGCTACAGGAGAATCCCTCCAATAACATTCCAGCTCCCCTATCTCCCTGATTAACGTATCTTTAGCCTTTGTTGGACAAATTCTATTTCTGACTATTACACCTACCTGTTTTCTCGCTGCAATCCATCGAACTTGGCGGTCCCGCAAAGTTTATTTATATCATTCAATTTTTTTTATTTGGTTAATCTTTTATATTATTTATAAAGAGAGTTCAACTCACTTAAATTCCGTGCTGTTTTTGTCGTTCGAACGAAATCGTATCAAATCGATTCCCTCGAATACCGGAATGATATCATCGTCGAGAAAGGCATCCAGGGTGTTGATAATTCTTTGCTGCACGCATCCTTTAAAAATCTCCAATACTTCATCCTGGCCGGAATTGTTCCAGGACTCCGGTGAGCAATTTTTGAGTACAGACCGTAATTCGGAATACCATCTTGCTTTGTCGTCACAGTCGACCCTTACGACCGCAATCAGTGCGAGGGCAAGGACGTGAAAAGCACGAGGGTGCATCTGCATTTAAACGCGTACGAGCCTCTCAGGATCGACGATATCGATGTGGGTTAATGCTGCGTGGCTAAATTTTTTCCCTTTTTTTCCTTTTACAGAGAATGTATCTCGTTAAAAATCAATTCATTTTCCTTAAATTGCTCGCTTTTTTTTGAACGACTCTTATGCCAATATCGAGAGGTTCTTTAAGTAAAGATATTAAAACTAGCAAAAGAATACACAATTCAAAAAAAATCTAATAAAAGATACCTTGTCTATCTATACGTGAAAACTATGAACAATACAAATCGAGTCTATAAATAATAGAAATGAAAAACTCGAAGTTAAAAAAATTAAAATTGGATCGTTTTGCAACTTTTGTTTCTATGAAAATATAAATTAAATTTAAAAAATGAATGATTTATAAAAATATGTATTTATATATTTTATATAAATTTAATCTCTTTTTTTTATTATTATCAAAAATCATATTAATTCTTTTTTTAATTCTTATTATTTTTGTGAAATATTTGATAAACGATATTATCAAGTCTAAAAATAAAATTAAATAAAAAAAAAACTTTCGGATAAATATATAAATTTGATCAAATTTATTAGATAATATGATTATAGCACTGCTTACAAGTGCTTCATTCTTTCTCCTGCTCATTTTTTTGTTTCAGTCGTCCACAAAATAATTTGATCTATTATTATTCATCATATTACCTTTTTTTATATATTTCTATCTTCGATTCTTTATTATGCATATGTGCACGTAAATTGTGAAATGTTTGAGAATAATAGTGGAAAATATGTCAATAATGCAGCAATAAATGTACAATTATTTTTTGAAGAAAATGAATTTGAAATTAGGAATGTTGATATCTTTAAAAATCGAAGATCCCGCAAAATTTAAAAACTTAAAAAAATATAATAATTATCGATATTTTTGCAAAAAGCTAATTATAAGATGTCACAATGTTAATTATTATTTTTCTTTCATTTCTGATAATAATAAATATATATAATTTATTGAAAAAGAGAATATGTGTGCTTAAATTCGAGCAAATATAATTTCATAATATTTTACATTTAATTATGTACTTTATATTATTAATTAATCTTATTTATTAAATGTATTATATTAATTTATTATTGCTTTATTTTTATTAATTTTTAAAATTATTTTTTATTATTATATATTATATATATATATTTTTTTATTTTGACGAAGATATATATCTTTAATTTTTATGTATTTGAACTAAATAAAAAAAATGTTAAACAAGAGCGAAAGCATAGGATTGTATAAATATCACTCATTAATCTGTGACATATTCTTTGAATTCACATAAACACTTGTATAGATCTTTACCTGGAAAGATCGGCACTCCTGGAATCTCTTCGCCAACGGACACGTCGCGGTGCACTGCGGAATACAGTCGTGCGAGCGATACGTTGCGTACATTTATACATGCAGAAAATAGATTAAGGTGCCGTGCAAGTAGTCATTACGAGTCATCGAAGGGCATCAAGGTAGCGGTCAAAAGGCGGCCGGACTTTACGCTCGACTGACCTCTCTTCGCAATCGCCAGCAAGAAGTATGTTAGCACATACTGTCTAGCTAATATGACAATCCGGGCACTGCGATTTTCTTTCCGACGATGGAATTCGATTCTGATTTCCGGCAATTATTCAATTTATTGTCTTCATATCGATGATTAACATAAATACTATATATACATAAAAAATACAAGTTCTGCGAAAAATAATTAACTTAATAATTTAAAATGCTCATCGCAATGTTTAAATGAAAAAATTATAATTGTATAAGATTAAATTTGTGTATATAAATCTCGGAGAAATCGGTATAATCTATGTTCTCTTTTACTTTTTGAAAAAAGCATCAAGTTCACGCATCTATTTAAAAAATTGTACAAAGAAATATGTTGCTTCAATATATAAAATATATTGTAGAGTAAAAATGAATATACTTTTATTATGCAAAACAAATTCGATTAGGAATTGCACCGGTCCAGCTCCGTCACTGAAATTTTATAATCTCACTCTTAACTAAGCGACTATCACGGTAATTAAGCGACTACTCGCTGTTAACTGCGCGTAACTTGGTGCAAAGCACGAATGTCTTTTAATCAATGTAGATATATATAAGAAATTCAGAAAAGAGGAATAAGATAATATCTGAAATATTGTCTTTTTGAGATATTTAAAAACATAGCAAAATATATCTATTACAAAATACATTTCAAAATAAATATTTCTGCTTTGGTAGAGAAATACAATAAAGAATACAGCATATGATTAAATTCATATTGGATCGTGAATCTGAAAGTAGACAAGTTGACATTTCTAGTGCGTATAACGCTGCATATAATTCCACATCTGCACCCATACAACAAAGCAATTTACCTTATATCATACATTTAGAATTTATATAATATATAATAAAGTGTATGCGAATATCATTTAGCATTTAAGTTATAAACTCAAATGTAAGATGATAAGCCTATAATAAAAATGATATAATGCTTAAGGATAAAAGATTTTGAAAATTTATTGTTATGTAATAGAAATGATAAAAATGATATAATGCTTAAAGATAAAAGATTTAAAAAATTTATTTTTATGTAATATTTAAAATATATCCTAAATACACAATAATCATTTCTATGCTTATTAATTTAAAATTAATCCACAATGGAATTTCTACAGTTCCATTAAGCACCTTAAACACACAATAAACGTGTGTACTTTATTAATTACTATATAAAAATATTCAGTCTTTTAATATACAATATATATACATATCATCAGGCAGAGAAGTTCAGAGAGAAATTCTCTAATTTTATCATGTATTTGCACATTATGTTTTAAAAACGTAAGAATTGTAACTGCACACTGAATAATTGTCCTCTGGTATTGGCTCATTATCATCATGGCCATTTGATACTGCACTCTCACTAGACTTCATTCCCTTAATGCGATACTTGTTTGTAGGCATACCAGAATTAATACACAATTCCAATAGGGCCCATTCCTGTGTGGAAATCCGCGCATCCTCACTGATAGAGTTCGCCGAACTGTGACGCAAAGGCACAACCCCATTCGCTGTACTTTTACACGCGTAATCATTGTTTTCTACTTTATTGCAAACCGGAGCACATTTCACAATACGAGATCGCGCAGATACACAATGATTGTCAACGGAATTGCCATTTTCACTTTCCGTGTGACGAAACGACGATCTTTGAGCACAGTAGGGTGAACTGTTTATCCTCTCTCGTGTACCATTATCACAATTTCTCAACATCTCACTACATTGTGCTATATTACTACTCGTTCTCCCTGAGAAACCATTAAGATTACTTGATACATTTCTGGTGTAATGCGTGTCCGTCGTGTTGACATTTACAGATTTGTACAATGGTGAGTGTACAGCGCTCTTGGAGGCATAAACCTTGTTGGTAAAACAGGAAGATGGATGGGCCGAAAAAATCTTCGTAGTTTTTGGGCATGGCTCGGATTTTTTGATTGTAGACGTCACTGTTGCAGGTATGGAACTTAGTGCCTAAAAATCATCATATATTTGTTGGAAATATACTAAAGAGATAGTTTATTCTAGAAATAATATAAAATATACTGTAAAATATATTTCAAGTTTGAAATAGGAAAGTATTTTCCTTACAATTACAGTTTTTAGCATCTGTTTTAGTGCTTGCAACATACTATACAAATAAAAAACTTACTTTTGGTATCCCAGATCTAATACATTGCGCCAACATGATATCTTCCTCCTCTTCAGAAAGTCCAACATTATCTTCAAAAGTTGAGCGTTTTTTAATTACATTCTTTCTTTGCTGTACATATCTTGACTGCAGAAATGTTGAGGAAATGGAAGGCGTATGCATTGTATTCATTACTTTAGAATTTTCTGTGACTTGTAATAATGGCTGTTTGATTGATGGTGATATGCTAAATCTTGCCTAAAAAAAATTGTTTGATAAGAAAATATAATTCGTAATTGATTAGTACGTGACATTTTGTATGAATGGAATATTATTTTTTGGTTTATGGGTACTTCACCGGCGACATTTTATCGTTCGATATTTCATCGACCGTAACATTTCATCGTCCGACATTTCATCATCCGCGATATTTCATCATCTGATCTTTCATCTTTAGCGATATTTTATCGTCCGCTATATTTCATTGTTCAGTATATTTGTTGGTCTCGTAATGTTTTTGTTGATGTCACGGAAAATGAAACTTCGGACGATGAAATGTGAGACGGTAAAGTGGCAATGTACAAATGTCTTACAAACAAGCACATGGCGAAATGACCTGATATTTCTCTTTTAAAGTTATTTTCTAGTTATAAAGAATCGACTAACCTTTGGCATTGCAGACTGTATACATTCTGTCAAAATTGCTTCATCATCTGAATGATTCAAACTGTCATCAGAAAATTCGTCCGGATGTCTCAATAACCCATTGCCTGGCGATTTAGGCCTCAATATGGGATTCTTATTTCCATTATTTGCTTCGACAGGCGAAGACGATGGGGTACCGCAAATGTTAATCGTATGCAACATTTCCGACTTTTTGGCGAACGGAATGCTATTTGTTGGAGCTAAAGTTATTTGCCTCGCCTATAAATAATAATAATATAAATAAGTTGTTTTAAATGGTATAATGTAATTCGGTTTTGAATTTTTTTTTTTTTTTATAAAAAATATTTGTAATAAAGCTTCAAATCGAAATAGTAAGAAATCTATAATTATTATAATCAAATAATATCGAATATAGCACGACTACCAAGTTTTATCGAAATCAATGAATTACAATTTCTGAGCATTTCCTTATAAGAAAAAAAAAATTCAATTAAAAAAATTAATACCTTAGGTATGCCTGATTGAATGCATTCATCTAATATTTTTTCGTCCTCGCCTGAAAGATTGGAACTTTCATCAAATAAATCATTGCTTCTGTGGCAATCGATTTCGACTGATTGGCTATCTGGCTCTATCTTTTCTACATCCTCTTGTACACTTGGCATCGAAAGAGCGGACAGATTGGATTGCGATCCTACCGGAGAGATATCCGCGGGCGTATCTTCCGTACAATATACGTGTACGGTATCTGAAGCAACGGTATCCACCGCAGTTCTATTCGTTTTCAAAGTACTGGTAGGTGTCTCTACAGAAGTCGCATGAGATTCTAATCTACTTGGAATAGAATTTCTTTGATATGATACTAAGATTGGTAAACTTGGTGATTCTGTTTGTGTGGGTTCCTGAATCTTTAGAGACTGTCTATACCTGTAAATATATTTTAACATAAAAAAAATGAAGAATTAAATGTTAAACAAAAATCTTTGTACGATTTTTATACATATATATTTATAGAAATCGTTTTATTTGATCTCTAGAACATTACCTGTTAGTTTGCATTCCCATATTAATACAAGCAGCCAACATATCTTCATCATCCTCATCACCATCGCTTACTTGTTCTTCTTTACTCTTTGAGCTGTTTATTGTCATATTAAGCATATTAGTCTCAAGTCTTTGAATGTCTTTCTTATCTTCATTGGGTACTCTTTCTAATTTATGATATATCTGTGTACCATTAGATAATTTGACTTCGTCGTCAATTGTAAGAGAACTTAGGCTTGTGGCACTAGAAAATTCAATTGGTGTTGATTCTTCCTTGAAAGTAGCAATCTCATCTTCAAAAACACTATTCATTGTAGTTTGCGGTTTGGAAAATGCTGTAACAAATATAAAATTTAGACAATTTTCAACAGACAAATGTTTACATTATTATTAATGTTATTACTATTGTTACATATGAGTGATCAATATTATAAATACATTATCATTAACATACATAAATGCTGTCGAACTGATGGTCTTACTGCCTCTTCTTGTAGTTTTGAATGAAATTCTGTATTCTGAGGTTTATGATTACGTGGACTAGGTAAAGCTGTCTGTGTAGGTGAATCTGGTAGTTCACTTGGCGAAACTATACCACTGGTCCTACGACTAAGGAAATAAAAAATAATATTATATCTTACATATTATTGCAAAATTTTAAATGTAGTAAATAAAAAACTAAAATTTATAAAGGTGGCATTTAAAATATATAATTCACCTAAAATCACTGACTACAGAACTACGATCGTCATGAATTGAATGTTGCTCGAATCCACTCAATGAGCCAAGTGAACTACAGCGCGAAAACATTAAAGGAGTTTCTTCTGCGTAACAATCTTGGCCACTAAATGTTACCATTTTTCCTGAAATATATATCATATATTTTATATTACATTCGTAAATATATTTGTCAAATTTATATGTATGAAAATATATTGTTTCTCTTTTAATGTCAACTTATCCAATACAAACCTTCTTTATCCAGCACACGTGGATTATTTTTGTGTTCGGACAGATTATCATTTCTCGAAGACAATTCTGCTTGATTGTTATTCAATTTCAGAGCACTGTGATCATCATTTTCCAGTTCTTCCTTATTCATGGAAGGTGGTGAGTTTATTTTTGATATAACTCCTGGAACGTTATTCTGAGAAGTTACTGCACTACTCAGAGAACTTAATGAATTGGCACGAGAGAAACCGTGCGATGTTTCCTCCTCATAATAACTTACTATCTTCTCTGGAGTCACTTGGCCAGGATTAAGAACCGCAGCATTCTTTGGGTTCTCCTCCTCTAGTTCTTTCGTTATCAGACCATCTTGTTCATCGCAGTCAGGCATCTCAGGCTGTTTGATAAAGGACACAGGACTCTTCCTAACGATTTCAATCGGCTTCTTCGGCATTTTCTTCGAGAGTTCGCTCTCCTTCACGTCCTCGACTCGGAGATCCGACATGGAGGTGGCCGTGGAGAAATTGAAGGGTGTCTCGTAAGGAGTTCCCTCTGTACAGTAAGTCTTGACTGTATCTTCTTGTCCGCTGACAGGGAAATATTCAGCGCCCTGTTTCTCCTCCTCGTCAGTGTCATCCTCGGCGTATCGTAGACTATAATCCGTCGGCTGATCCAGATCAGTCTCAGCGTAGTCGCCGAACAGATCCACCTTGGAGTCGTGTTCGCCGTACTCCTTCTTCGAGGTACGACGTGATGATTGCTGCGCACTCGACTCGGCCAAATGATTTTGCGGCGGAGCATTTCTCTCGGTATACTTCTTGCTGTAATCAACTGGCAGATCGTTCACGTCCTCGTCGTCCATACTAAGCGAATTCTATCTGGCAGTAGAATTAATCAATCTAGACACATCATCCAAGTCAAGATCCGATTACAAGAGCATACAAAGTAATTTAGTTACTTGTATTATGATGATCTTGATGAAAAAATATCAAAGATTGTTGCACGATGATCCAGAATCAAAGTTATAGTGCCTTCTTTTCTCTGTCTTTTTTTCTTTTTATTTTCTTTTTTTTTCTTTTAACGTTATAGAAGAAATGAAGAGAAGAACGTGTCGCGTGTCGTACGTAATTTAAACGTCAAACAATGGGTCTGTTCGTTTTAGCTGAACTGGCTGCACTAATTCAGAGTTTATCTTTTTCTCTCCATATTGAAAAGAAAAAGATAAACTCTGAACTAGTGCAGCCAGTTCAGCTAAAACGAACAGACCCAATGCCTAATACCTAGGGATTTTTTTGACTTGACCAATCAAAAAAATTCTGTGTTCAATCGAGCGAGTGGACAAACGGGTGTCCAGCGGACGAACAAATCCTTGCCGTAAATTGTTAGCGGCGCGTGCGATTAGCTGTCAGCGAGATGCGCGGGGATTGGCTCGTGGATGGATGGTCGGGTGGAGGCTGTATCGATTTAAATTTGGTTTGCCGGTGCGCGTGTTAATAGTGGACGCGGAGCCGTCGCCGCGCGTTCTAGGAACGCGTTTGTTCCCGACACAATAGACGAATTATCGATCCTTCGCGTGAAGAGAGTATGTCCGATCAAGAGAAGATCGCGGAAACGGCGGCCGCGAACGAGCCGATTAAGTTTGAGAGCGCGGTGCCGAAAATCAGGTCAGTGTTGCGATTTTCGTCCGCGAAACGGAATCAAGGGACATAAGTGTCTCTCTCTCTTTCTATGTATGTATATATATATATATATATATATATATATATATATATGTATATACATATATATGTATATACATGTATGCGTGTACATGCGAATTGTACACGGTGCAACATGCGCGAGACGTATGTAACTCACACGAGCCTCCAACGCGTGCGTTTAATCATCGCCGACCACACCTCTTATCATCGTGTAGAAATTTAGTGACTCATTGTCATGACTCTCCCGTAAACGTGAACGACACCCTCGCATGATCGGTAATGTCAATCAATAAAAAGACACTCCCCTTTCCAAAATCTACCCACGATCATCCACGTGAGAGCGAATCGTTGTTCTTGTTTGTCACATTATTAGTATTCAATTTATTAGTATAGGCGGATATAATGTTTATTTCTCTCGGAGAAAAATGCGATAATTTCGAAAAATCACATTTCGATTTTTCGGGAGCGGCGCTCGATCGATTAATCAAACGATTTGTCACGTGATGAAACTTGTGTAGCACGTGCGCCGGCGATTCGAAATATTTTGAGACTCGTGCGCGCTGCGGATACTATAATTATATTCGGCTTTCCTTTTGGATTTTCACTCACGTTATCGGTCGTCGCTTCTCTTGGTGTTTAAGGCAGCAGTTGCTAAAATGGAACGGCTGGGGTTACAAGGATTCCGGGTTTCACGTAAACGACAAGTTGCTGATAGAGTTCACCGGTAACAGGTGAGTTTCATGAAATTTTATTACGATTGCTTTAATTTCAATTAACATTGATATATCTTGTCGCCTAACTACTATCAAGCGCGAGTAAATAAATAATTGTTAACACATTTGTGATATTATATTTTTTTCGGATAGCAAGGCGGTTGGAGATTTAAAGGAAAATAAAAAGAAATAAAATTTTAATATAAGATTAAAATACACACTTTTTTAGCTATTTAAATAAATTATGTATAGCAGAAGCTCCTTGAATCCTCCTAGAATCTTCGCTATATTCTCTGAGCACATATTAAAACATTCGATTATTTATTCAGTTAGTGTGTCATAAGAAACAAAAAGACATTTCACAAGAAAAATTCTCTTTGCTTAATTAGAGTCATTTGATTATTCAGAAAAATTGATTATTTGAATATTTTATTATCGATTAATACGAATAGTAGAGATTCTATATGAATTTTTAATTCTTCTTTTTAGTTACATAGAATATTAAAAAAGAAAGAGGCAAGATTTTTATTGTTTTGCATATTGGTAGAAAATTTAAAGATATATATATCATAAATACTTACATTATAAAATATTAATTTTTTGCGATCTTTTATATAACTTGTTTGATGACACAAATCCCTACAGGTAACGAATAGATAACTTAAAGAGTAAATAACTTCTCTCTCTCTCTCTCTCTTTTTCTTATTGTCTTTCAGATATTTTTAGATATTTTAAAAATGTCTTTTGGCTTTTCTGTATTATCTGAAGATTACATAAGATAGTTATCTTGATTTGTAGAACAAGAAATAAATATTACATTATGATATAAAACGCACAAAAATAAACAAAAAAATGAGAAGAGAAAATTAAAAGTTATGAATATTGTTTATAGACATACAAATTATTTACAAATGAAGAACTCATAATACTGATATAAAGAGTGTGTGCGCGAAAATTATTCTTTTAAATTCTTATTATTTTTCTGTTATTTTCTTCTATCATTCAGCTTTTTATAAAGTCGACATAATTTTTCAGTTCAATCAATTCTGCTATTAATATATTTTAATTATTTAAGGGGAATAATTAAAATGAAAATTCGAATAAACAGGACATGATGTCGGCAGATTTGAAATCCTCGCGTATTGTCTCACGGTTTCATCACACACGTTTTCCTAGTTAATTATGTTTGCCCAGTTACTGGTAAAAATGTCGCCGCGATGTTCTCTGCAACGCATATGCATTTTTTATTTGCGCTTCGCATCGAGCGAAACTTATAGCTGTGGCCATCGATAAAAAGATGATTCTATCGAAAAAGAACTTGCCGATCTGAAAAAATTGTGAGTTCATAAACGTGTTAACGATTATTTTATGCATAATTCTAATACAAAAATCGAAGTCGTCAGAAATTATATTTAAATTCCCATTAAAATTACTGTGTCAATATACATAAAGGCGTGAGGACGTGAATTTTCACACGTGAAATAATATGTATCTATGAATTTTATCTAATCTTTCTTTCGAAGACGATCATATATCTTAAATAAGACTTGAAACAAAATTTTTTTAATAAGACTGCTAGAAAATTGAGAGTATTAAATCATACACATTTTTGCGAGCACGGTGGTACGATAGGTTTTGTACAGTTTTTGTGAGCATCTCGCGTGTAATTGTAATTGTATATCTAGCATAAATAAATGATAAGAGAAATCTTGTTTATATCTTCATTATCGAAGCTATATAAAATGGTTCGCGTGTAAGATATACAATGTGTATCTTGATACGAATTATATTATATATTCTTCTTAGAATTATATAATGTATATTCTATGTATGATAAATTTAAGACGACTATACTACACTATAATAACAGAATACATACATATCAGCTTTAAACAACTGGTCTAGCGTAAAGTAAAAATGTCTTGTAGTTGCATTTAATTATTACTCGCTATTTTACTTAAGCTATTGTATATAATTATAGATCTAATTAGAAATCTTGATCTTCTATTGCATATTTTTCTGTATGATAATAATTTATAATAAGAACACAAAGTTTCTTTCGATGTTCGTAACATTAGCTCAAATGCTTCGTGTAAAGTTGCCTAAAGTTAAATCAAGATATAAACGAATGACGAAAATGAAACAAAAATATTGATGCATTGAGACGTATTAAAATATTTAAATTAATCTTAAAGTTTCTCTTCAGGGAGATATAATTGCTAATTGCGCGGTGGTGTCTGTTAACTTTATTATAATAAAAAATTATCCAAATATCCGTTTAATCGAAAGTTCGATTATCCAAACAATTATATACATGCTATTAAACAGAATATCATGATAGTCATTCAATTATCTAGAAAAATCGACTATCCAGACATCTTGTCGCCCGATTAACTCAAATAATATAAATAAGATTCTATTACATTTATTTTTGAGCAATTAGGAATAACATTCAATTATAATATTAATTTGTAATTTGTAAAAATCGTCAATTAAAATTAGTAAACCTGATCGAGGTATTAAAAAATCGGGTCCCCCTTTTAAAGATGAGAATGCTAACAGTAAGTTAAAAGAAATTTAAGACTAAAAATATATTATTTTCTCCCTCTCTACTTTTTTCTATAAATATATCATACACTATATATGTAAAATTCAATATTAAATATAAAATTCAATGTTAAATTTAATATATTTTACATTATATTATATATAAATGCATAAATATCATATTACCAGATATCCCATTGGAAATCAGGAATTGCCATACTTCACAAAATGGTGCGAAAAGACCTTCGATATAACATGGGACATGAAGCAGGGTCCTCAAAATTTACCGACGCACTTTCCAGAACCAATACTTTCGACGGAATTATTGAAAGCGATCGAAGAGCTGAGGATCGACCATTCGACCGATGGCGTCGATCGTCTGTTTCGAGCACACGGTCATACACTGCGAGAAGTTTATCTTTTGAAACGCGGCTCTTTCGAAAGAATACCGGATATCGTTATATGGCCGAGTAAGTTTATATTTTTCAATTATCATCATAAAAACTGCAAAAATATAGACGGAATTTAATATTTATTTTTAATATCTATTTTTAATATCTATTAAAATATTTTCTTTAGATATCTAAAGCTTCTGAAAAATAAATTTATTGATTTTTAAGTATGAATTTCTTCCGCGCAAATAAATTGAAGAACGATATACAGAATATATTTCAATCTTGATTTTAGAATGCAGTTTTTTTTCATTATTTTTCATATGCAGAATTTTTTTTGTAAGCCTGCCATCAGAATGCCACTACTCCGCCTATTTAATTACTTTTCATGCAATTGCATAGTACTAGCAATTCTTTGTCATCAGTTTGAACTAAAAATGATATGTAATTTCTATATATTGTCCATTATCTATAATTATAAAAAAAAGCACAACACGCGATAATCTTCATTTTATTTAATGTTTATTTTATAAAACTTTTTAAGTCTCCTTGCTGTTTTAATCTGGGTTAATCAATACGATTCTTAAGTATTATTTCCTTGTAGTAATTAAATTGATTTATTTCATTAATTTTGTTTTGAATGCCCATACATATACTTACATAAATTTTACCGATGAGTTTGATGTTTCAATATAATTTTATATTTAATTTGAATCAAATATAAGTGATTTTTTTTGTTGTAAACCTTCTTCGATGCCACAATTTATTTTTATACGGCAATATTTAAGATGTTAAGATGTTAAAAATATTTCACTAAATGGTCTATATGCATAAGAATCTTTCACAGAAAAAAATCACTATTATAAGCGACATACAAAGTTGTATTATATAACAGCAATAATCAATATCAAACTTCGGTTTATATGTACAAGGTTGAATTCTATCGTTTGCATGATTCTTTTTTTACACTCCAATATAAAAAATATCAAAAGCAAAGCTTCAAAATACATTGAAAGCATATTAACATTCATTACATTTAGCTATATTAATTAATCAACATCAATTTGAAATATGCCTTTTATATCTTTAGAATATATTTTTGAATATATATATATATATATATATATATATATATATATATATATCGGTGTATATAAAAATATATCTATTTTTCGATATGTAATCTTATCTTACAACTTTTATATGCAAAATGACGAAAAGAGAATCAATTTTATGCGAGGAAAAATATATATGAATTCTTTAATCAAATGGAGGGGACTCGTTCTCCTGAAGAATTTAACAATGTATTTATCTATCAATTTGTCTCTCAAAATGAATCATTCAATAAAATATTTGTTTCTAACATCGATTATAAAAAAAAACTTATAATATTTTACATGAGCATTAAATTGAATTTATTGTTTATATCCTACCTACTATATCTTCCATTGCGCATCGAAAAAATGAAAACTTCATGTTTTATCTTTTTCCTCGGAAAAATCTTGACTGTGCAAAGTGTCCTCTATTAATATTCATGTTTGCAGAGTGTCACGATGACGTCGTCAGGATTGTCAATATGTGTGTGCGTTATGGGGCCGTTTGTATACCATTCGGTGGTGGAACCAGCGTCAGCCGCGCGGCGTGCTGTCCCCCAGACGAACGCCGAGCGATAATTTCATTAGATACGTCGCAGATGAATCGGATATTATGGATAGACAGAGATAATTTGTTAATATGTTGCGAATCGGGTATTATCGGACAAGATCTGGAGCGAATGCTTCGACTTCAAGGATTCACGTGCGGCCACGAGCCCGATTCTTATGAATTCTCCAGGTACACTATCAAGCAATCTCTTCTGAATTATATAAAATTTTTATATCAACATATCTGAGATATATATCCTAGATATATATCATGTTGTTATGATGATGAATGAAGTAGTTCATTTTCGATGAAAAAAAACTCAGTTGTTTCTTTATAATACGTATTTAAAAATTATTTTTCTATGAAGTTAGTGTATCAATATTAATATTTAATCAATACTGAAACACTATTCGCTACAAATTCAGTTAAAATTTGCAGTAGTTATTCCATAATTCGCATTCTGTAAAATAAAATTAAAAATTAATTTTATATGAAATTTGAATGGATATATTTAATAGGATACACATTATATAATAAAGGATGATAGTAAACATTTTGAAAGAATGCAATACACACAAAAAACACATTTAGCCATAGAATGATACACAATCAAAAAAGCTTTTTAAGTTAGCATGAATAATGAATAATGTCAATTAGCATCTTGCAGCGTTTTGTATAATGATGTTAATATGTGTGATGTCATAAATAACAAATTATTATATATAAAATGTATAGGAGACACTAATAATTTTATACCACATTGTATAAAACATGAGACACTCTTTATCATTGAAATCTTCTTTTAAAATTTAATATTTTAGTCCAGAGTGAGCGACAGCTTAAATGTGTATACATAAAAGGTGCAATCCATACACATTCATTTTTTTTCGTAAAAAATATTCAATGCAAAAATATTCCATATCTTACACCACACATATTTCAAAGATTTAGATACATTACATGCATCAGAAACTAGTCCCGAATGACAGAGATAATAATAAAAGATGTTTTTTGTAATATGAAGAAAAGAAAAAAATATAAATGTGTGCACAAGAGAAGGTTGAAAATAACTCATCTCGAACAGTTTAGGTGGATGGGTGGCGACTAGGGCGAGCGGCATGAAAAAGAACACATATGGCAATATCGAGGATTTGGTCGTGCGAATGCGAATGGTCACCGGCAGAACGGAAGATCCAGTTATCACATTGGAAAAGGGTACTTTGGTGCCACGTACGTCTTGCGGCCCGGACTTTGATCACACAATTCTCGGCAGCGAAGGAACTCTTGGTGTCATCACGGAAGTCGTATTGAAAATAAGACCGTTACCGCGAGTAGTGAAATACGGAAGTATTGTGTTCCCGAATTTTCAAAGTGGCGTTCAAGCGTTACGAGAGGTACGTATCTTTCACATGTTGACTTTCCCATTAACCGGCGAGGCCCATGAGTTCTTTGCTAACACTTGTCTAATACAAATACCGTGATGACAGCAGTGAAAGAGACAGCTCCGTCACGCACGACCGGTTTTGTAAATAATAAAAACATAGGCCCCTCCCTCTTCCTCTTCTTCTGTTGCGAGCAATAGAAAATATCAAACAGAAGAATATATAAGTATTCTATGAATATGTATAGATCGCAAAGGAACGATGTCAACCTGCTAGCATACGCCTAATGGACAACGAACAATTTCAAATGGGACAAACTCTACGCCCGCAGGCCGGCTGGGGTGGTCTGATATTGCAAGGACTTAAACAAATGTACATCACCAAAATAAAAGGTTTCCGATGGGATCAGATATGCGTGGCCACGTTGTTGATGGAGGGCGACGTGGCGGCGGACCTCGCGGCTCAGGAACGGAAAATTTACAAAATAGCCGACAAGCATGGCGGCATTCCGGCAGGCGAAGCGAATGGCGAACGTGGTTATATGTTAACGTTCGTGATAGCATACATCCGCGACCTCGGACTCGAGTTTAATGTGTTAGCGGAATCCTTCGAGACTTCTGTTTCTTGGAATCGCGCGTTATCGCTCTGCAGAAATGTTAAGTCTCGTATAGCCAGAGAGTGTCATGCGCGCGGCGTATGCAAATATTTTATTTCCTGTCGCGTCACGCAGACGTATGATGCAGGTTGCTGCGTATACTTTTACATGGCGATCAATTACTTGGGCATAAAGAACCCCGTTGAAACTTACGAAACCATTGAGCATGCGGCGCGTGAAGAAATACTCGCGAGTGGTGGATCTCTTTCCCATCATCACGGAGTAGGCAAAATACGGGCATCCTTTTATCCCGAGGCCGTTGGGGAAGCCGGTGTTTCCCTTTATCGAGCGACCAAGGCACACTTAGATCCGCATAATATATTCGCAACTGGTAACTTGGTTTCAGGGTATAAATCAAAATTGTAAATCGTACGCATCGTGAAGCTATATGTGTGGCACTTGAGAATAATTTGTAGAGTTATTCCATACTCTATTAATGTGACGGTTTGCCAATATCTTAAACTCATTGTCATGGACAATATGGTCATCGCGGCAGATTGATGCGATTTCGCATACTTTGATGGAAAGTTATGGTATCTCATCAACTTGTTATTAGGATTATTCTGAGCGCAATGTCTTTTAACGAATCTCGTTGACGAAATGCCGTTACTAGAGGATAATTCAGAGAAAAAATTCGATATTTCTCTTATCAATAGAAATATGTAAATGCACATAGATAGCGAATATTTTGAGGCAATGGTACTGTCTGGTATTGTCCTTTGCTAACTCGCCATAATAGGTATAGAAAATGAGAGAAAGAAAGAAAAAAGAGAGAGACTAGTATACATTATAAATAATAATTATGCACCATGGCGTTGTTTGGTACAAATGCGGAATTGTAATAATTGTATCGGCATTTTTATAAATTATTATAACTAAACAAAACACACACGTTTACAAGATATCTTAATCTATCTCTACTTACTATCATACCAACTATTTGAGTTTAGGTACGATGTCATTTTTCTTAATATTAACATTTAACAAGAACGCAATGCGATTAGATTAAGAATTAATTTTTAATCAGACGTAAATTATTTTTCAGATGTAAATTATTTTTTAAATATATAAATTATTTAAGTGGTCGCTTTTGGCCACTGGGATGCGCTATAACTTCCGAATTGCGCGTCAGCGAGTTTGCAATCGGAGTTGATTTCTACAATATGTTCCTTCAATTTTGAGTGATAGCTTCCACTCCAAAATGAAAGTCTTCGATGAGAACTTACCGAATTCTAATCTACGTTCAATGATTTATCGAGATATAAGCTTACTGGCTATCAGCCTTCAGAATAGATAAAAATGAGTCGAGATCGTATTCATCATCGTATTGTTGCTGTTCCCAGAGGTCAGGTAGGATATCCAAAACGGAACGGCTAAGCCCTGGTAGGCCGGGAAGTTTTGACAAAGCGGCGTCCTCATGATGATCCATTCTTTTTTCCTTGCCGTTATCCAACGAGAATAAATCTAACAACTGATTATATCCATTATATATCTCCTTTAAATGAATTTGGTAGAATAGATAATCGTGTTTACTTACCTGATCGGTAGCCATAGTTTCCAGAGAAGCATTCTCCGTTGATATTATCGTATTCGCAGTGAGAAGTTTGAACTTCTGCAGTCCCATGATTTTTTCTTCTACTGTCGATCTGGTGATCAAGCGATACACATTGACCACTTTCTTTTGACCTATACGATGCGCGCGATCCATCGCTTGCAGATCTTTCATGGGATTCCAATCGTGTTCCACGAATATGACGGTATCCGCTCCTGTTAAGTTTAGTCCAAGACCGCCGACTTGGGTAGTTAGCAAGAGAACGTCTATCGATGGGTCGGCGTTGAAACGTGCTACGACCGAATGTCTTTGCGCTGCCGGTACGCTACCATCGAGACGGAGATAAGTCACCGTCGGCAGATGAGTACGTAATAAATCCTTCTCCACAATGTCCAGCATCGCTTTCAATTGACAGAAAATCAGAGCGCGATGCTGGCTAACTAATTGCTGTTCTTGGGTGCTTTCGGGGAGATTCGCGGTGACAGAGGCATTCGAGCGAGCTTGCTGTTGCTGCTGTTGTCCGATACCGCAATCTAGTAACAGTTGCTTCAGCGCAGGTAACTTGGCACCGTGCTCAATTTCCGCCAATGTGCTCTGTTGCTGTTTCAACATATCGCACACCTAAAAATATTACAGAATAATTGAATATGATGATAAAAAAATCTCATTACATACGTTTTAAAAACTAAAAATTGTGGAATTTGAAAAATTTAATATCATGAGACAAGAGATTATAAATGTTTTTCTTTTAACACTTCTTTCTGAATATTTTTTTTTAAATATATACCGTTTGATAAAGTGGATGCCGTTGACTTAGCACCAGCTTAGGATGATTACAAACATTACGTAAATATCGCAGCGCCTCAAATACGTGACCACTTTGAGGATCGTTCGAAGACGAGGACCCGGAGGAGGTAAGAGTAGCCGAATGACGAGTGCGAAAATCCTCGTAAAGTATACGTTGCAAAGGCGACAAATCGCAGTAATAATCCTGTGTGATTTTAGGAGGCAAATCTTGTAATACGTCTTCCTTGTTTCGTCTTAGTAAGAAGGGTAGTACCTGTAATGTAACATCAATTCTTATCGTTATAAACGTAATAATCGAAAACAAGAAACTTTCACGATAATAATAAGAACCGTAAACTAACCTGTCGATGAAGAGCCTCCATGGCTAAAGCACCAGCTTCCTGTTCCTTCGGTCCTGCCTTTGGCTCTCTACAAGCCAAGATAGGACGGGAATATCTAGCGGCAAATTGTTTCTCGCTGCCGAGAAAGCCCGGCATCAGAAAGTCAAATAGAGACCACAACTCGAGCACATCATTCTGTACCGGTGTGCCGGATAATATGAGCCTATGATTAGCGTGCAGTCGTTTCGCAGCTTTGGCATTCTTCGTTTTGCCATTTTTTATTACATGGCCCTCATCAAGCACGCAATAATTCCATTGATGCGCCTCAAAAAATTCAATGTCTTTCCGTACAATGTCGTAACTCGCAACAATGAGTCTATGATGCGGCACCCGGGGACGCAGCTTTTCGCGTTCTTGCGGTGTCCCGGCATATTGAATAACCGACAAATCTCGTGCTTTGAAGAATTTCTCAGCCTCATATACCCAATGACCTGTAAGAGTCGGCGGACATACCACCAGACTACTTGGCGCCTGTGGATTACGATGATGGTCCAGCGCTAAGATACAAAGAGTTTGTAACGTTTTTCCGAGACCCATGTCATCGCATAGAACCCCGTGTAGATGGTAACGATTCAAGAAATTGAGCCAATTCAAACCCTGATGCTGATAAGAACGCAGTTCCGCAGCTACGGGAATTGGTAACTCCGTATTGGGAATATTATGGGGATTCAGAAGTTGATCCAAAAATTTTCGTTCCTGCGTCTTTTCTTGCCTGTAATGCGATGTTAATATTTGTTTTACTCTTTTACGCTTGATTATATTTTTTGATGACAGACATAATAAGTGAGTAAGACAACAATTTTTACAGCTTGCGTTAATAATTCAAGTTTTAATTTAAAAAATTATTGAAATATATTGTCTGTGGAATCGGTCGTTACTTCAATTTAAAAAAACTGAGTAATTTTCCAAGAATTTCGTCATGTACACTAAATGCACCTCTACCTTTCTTATGTACACTCATAGATGAATAACTTACACTAAATCCGGTGGGTCTGCGATTGCGCCGGGATCCAGCGGTAACAGTTGCACGAGCGTAGCGAATGTCGCGCTACAAATCAATCTTACAGCTTGATTCTGATCGCTCATGCGTCCCAGTAAGGGTACCATGAATAGTACAGCGTACGGTATCACTTTTACGCCTAAGCTTTCTACAACGCAAGCTAAAGCTTCCGCGGCTCCCTGACGTATGGAATCGACTTTATTCGGTGCCACTATACCCGAAGAACATTTCTTTTCACCGCCAGTCGTCTCTAAAAGTGGTATAACGCTTCGTATTATGTGTACCATTGTCTAAAAAAGAATTTTTCAAAATTATGACTTATTGTATATATTATATATTCTCTTATCCTGTACATCTGATAGAATTTAAATATTACCTTCTCTGTATCTAAAGTTGCTAATATAGCTATGCACCGCGAAGCCATATGCCTAACAGCTTTATATGGATGCGCTAATAAATTGCACAAACGCGGCAAACATTCTAATGCGGGTGGTAAGAGAGATTTATCCAAACTAGGTGCCATGATCTCTAACACTTGTAAGCTAAAAATCAATTGATTCCCATCTTCTTCTTGTACATTATCTTGCTTGTTTGTATCTTTTAGTACATCTGGTAAAATCAAGTTCCACAATTGAGGCAGACGAACAGGTAATTGAGCACCGAAGAGAGAAGCTTCAAGAATACAACAAGAACGTTTTTTAAGATACATAAAAAATGTTTTTACAATAGATGAATAAATTATTCACATAAATATTAATTACATATTAATTGAGATTTAATAGATTGTTTTTCTTTGTAAAGATTAGAGAAAATCTATTAAATATTCAGAGATTCTATTAAATATTAATTAATTTTAATTAAAATATATGTACTGGAATAATTACATCATTTTACGCTTTTTATATACCTATGGCTGTTAATGCTAACGTAGCTCCACGGCGACGCGTTCTGGCAACTTTGGCTTCTGGTTCTTCGCAAGCGAGTAACTCTTCTCGAGGAATCTCGGTTGTTGGTGGCCTACCAGGGCCTCGACTACCGCCAAGTCCGCTACTTGCACCACGATTATACGCGACTCTCTCGGCATGTTTTTGCCTGTTGTTCAATGTGAGTATTCCATCAAAAATATCATTATCGCCGGCACAATATATTCGCGGTGTAAATTCGACATCAGAGCATAGGAATGTACATAGATTGGTAGAAATCTGTAATAAATAACATTTTGCAACATATAGAAAAGATTATTATGAATATTTTGCGTTATGTTTGTTTTCATTTTCAATATGATTTGAAATGTGCTATTTTATATGCAAACCTTTGCGTTCGGAGAGGGTTTCCTGTCGACACAAAGGTCGACTAGATGAGACAAATGTTTTGCAGCTAGTTTTTGCAATTCCTCATTCTCTTCCCGTTTTACAGCTTCCATCAGCGGTTTTACCAACGGATTGAGCGGCTGTAGAGGCTGGGGAAGGCAATGTAACATTGTGGCGGCACCAGCGAGCGCGGCCATTGACATAACGTGCAACGACTGTTGTTGCGCCGCCGTTGTAGCCGCTCCGACGTCCAACGCTCGCCTCCTCTCCTCTAAACTCTCTATTAATTTAGGTTTCAATTTAATAGATATCGAACTGCCGCTGATATTTCCAGCTCCGCCTGTGTTTACTCCCGCGGTGCAGAGGGTAGAAATCGTTTTTCCAGCAAGCACCGTGATCTGCTCTAGAGTCATCACGCCGGACGAATCCACATCAACTGGCACAGGCAACTTATAATGCTTCAGAGTCGCGATGTAATCTCGACTTTCATGCAGAAGTCGAGTAAAGGAAGCCGCAATTTCGTCGTAGTACATACACTCGTTTAAACAAGCTAACAGTCTGTCACTTTAAAAGGAAAATTTTTTGTTATTAATACAAATATTAAAGCAATAAATTTAATCTTTTTACAAAAATTATATATTTATACCTGAGTATATCTGGTATCTCGGGCGGCCCCAGAGGAGCTACAGTCGCCCAATGAGACATTGTGAGTCCCACGACTGTGCGTTGTAATGCCGATCGCGAGTTGAGATGCGCTAGTAATACCTTGGCGTAACATAGCGCTGGACTGGGTACGTCCGATGGATAAATCACGCCCGGCGCGGGCTGTACGACATAGTGCGACAACAGTCCTAACATACGAGATGCTCTACAACGAGCCTGCACCACGTTCGCCTTTCGTACGTTGAGTGCTACCGTTTCGATACCGCCAATATACATTTTCAGCTCGGATAATGTTTTCGCGGTCGTGTTTACGTTTCCGCCATTACTGCTGGTATCCGATTGTCCATCGCAATAGGCGACCGTTTGATTATTTTTCACGCCCTTAGTAATGCCACTAGTAACGATCATTAATAGGTTCGGATTGAATGGCACGTATTCCGGCTGCATGGCAAGGCAGAGCCATGTGCTGATGTGTGGGCACGCGGCGTGTAGCAATAATTCGAGATCACTTTGCACGACTAGATTCTCCCAGACACGCTCGGCCACGTCTTGTATCGTGGTAATGTGTTCAATCAGCACACACTGAAACACATGTCGTAACGCTTCCTGCAGAACTATTCCGCCACCTTCGCCCCACCGTTCTTTCTTATCTTGGCTGCAATTGCCGTCGCCCTCTGTCAGAGTCTGCAGCGTTCGCAGCGTGGCTTTACGCACACTCGAACTCGAGTGGCTGAGAAACGGCCATAAACGTGGCAACACCTAAACATAGACATTATTCAATCGTTAATTTAGATATTCTCCGAAATAATAAAGAGGATACATTACCTGTGATAACGGTTGAGGTGTCAAGCAAGCGTGTGCCGCTGGTAATGAGAGTATCGCGGCCAAAAGACCCATAAAACTGTTACAAGCCGCAGCCAAATCGTCTTGTTCCTTTAACAATTGCCAAAGGCGTATCACGATTGCTTCCAGTTCCGCTGGTTTCAACAATCGCGGTAGTGCATACGCTACTGGTATAAGTGCGCTCGCGGCGGCCGCACCCACATCGTCTACAGGATCGGAAAGACCTTGTATAATAACGGGAAACACTTCCGGCAACATCTCGTCCAATAAATCGTCTCGCACGGCCAGTAAATATTTGAGTGCAAGGAGCGCTCCGTGTCTGGCTTCCCATTCGTCATGTCCCAAGAGTTTCAGTACTATGGAGAGTATTCCATGAAAAACGCCATTAGTATCTTTGGCTTGCTGGCCGCCGGGCATTAATAAGAAAAGTGATCCCAATGCTTGCGCGCACGTTTCTCGTACTGGCGCGACAACTTGGTCAGAAACAAAGTCTCCAAATCGATCAAGTCCTAATACGCATAATAATCGTAAAGCAGCGTCGGTTATCCATTCATAATGGCTCTCTTGCATTTCTTCTATGGTCTGAGCTCTCGATTTGCCCGCTCCTATGCATTTCAAACACGTACATTTAAAAGTTTATTCGGAAAAATACAGAAACATCAATAAAGCATTTATATACCTTTTCCATGAAGTCTTATGAGTTCCCGTAAAGCTGTTGCTGCTCCATGACGCACTTCCCATTTTTGACTGAATAAATCTTGGCACAAGCTTTCTGCAAAGGGTTCTAAAGGCCAATTTACAACAGAGTCAGGCCAGCATCCAGTCCCATCCGGCACTCCGCTTACGAGCTCGCTGGATGTGCTGCACTTCGACCCAGCATCTGTTGAGATCATTTCCTCTAATATCAATTTTTTGACCGGGGGTTCAGTATTATTTTCAGTATTAACATTTGTTGAATTCGAATGGTCATCGTTAGCACGATGATCCTCTGGTTCGCGTGATCGCTGTTTCGACACTGACTGACGTGCCTATATTATCAAGATATAAATAATTAATATTTGCATTAGAATATTTAATGAAGTACATAAAGTAATTTTTCTAAAATATCTATTTGCTTGTATAAACAAATTAATAATAAAATGTTGGTTATAAGTAAGTGTTTAAAAGTGTAATACTTTTCGTTTTGCTCTGTTCATTTCCCTTCTGCTCAATCCTCCTGGTTGTTTTAAAGTTTCATCGACAGGTATTGTAGTGACTTGTGTCATTTGCACTGTTGGAGTAAGATCCTCAACAGTAAATAAATCAGCAGTATCGACGCCCATCAAACGTGGATGAAAACCCAGCTTTGTGGCTAGTTTTTCTTGCTGATTAGGAAGTGACAGTTGCTCTCCCTCCGCTATAGTCAAATCGTACTCGCTGCCCTCTGATCCAGTAAGATGTGAACTACCTGCTAGAACTCTGCCCATGTCGAAGGATTTTAAATTCAATCTAGTAGTGGTAGTTTTCTGTTTTGTCACTTCCAATTCATCTATTAATTCAAGACAATCATGTATCATATAATTCGATCTTTTAAAGATTTTCGATTAACAGGAATTCAAAAATTAATTAATGAAGGGTATTATTATTACCTGCAGAGATTTCCTTCTTAATAGATTCTGGATTCCAGGGTGGAACTTGAGCAAGTATAGCTTGTATAGCATGAGCTGCTGATACCCGAGTATCCCATTGTGGAGATTTTAATAAAGTAGAGACTCTTGCTAATAAGTGATGCAAATCATGAGGATGTAATCTCTGTGCTTCCCCCAGCTGTTGTGCAGCTGCTCGTTTAGTTACCGCATTTGTTCCAGTCTCCAGCAGTATAAATAATCTATCCAATCTATAAAAGTGAATTATATCAGTTATCCGATGTAATGCATAGTTTATTGCAATAATTTATTGATATTGATTAAAAAACTTACTATTATAGATACATAAAGATACTTATTTATGCACTTAATATTCATTGGACAAGTTTACCTTGAACACTCATGTGTTTTCAATACTTATAAAAACTGTTCATTTCAGTTCTTTTGAGCATAATAACAGTCTTATAGCAAACGCTAGAAAACTATTGTTATTTTATAATTTGATTTAGATCTTATTAAGAAAGAGATATTACAAGATATTTATAATTTATTATTTGGTAATATAATATTTAATATAAATAAGAACAGTTTATTTATCTAAAAATTAATTTTATTTTTTTTTAGTATGTCACAAAACAAATTTCAATTTTTGTTTCTTTTCTTAAATAAACATATAAGTTCTTTCTTCTTTTCGAAGATTATCTCTGTCCATATTTAGTTGTTTACAATGCTAAATTGAACAACTTTAGTTTTGGTAAAATCAAAAGACATAATTATAAACAGTATTTATAGTATAAAAATACACGAGCATTCAAAGCAAAAAATTAAGATTATATAATTTTATTACAAAATTACCTTGATGTCATGATGTATAATATTGCTGAGCAAAAATTGTCTATGAATACCTTAAATCAAAGAATTACAAATAATTATAATTTGTTTTCTTTCTTGTATGTAAAATTAAAATAATACTCGTAATACACATAGACTTAAGCGCAGATCAATGCCAGTACTATTAGTCAATTCTTAAGACTGTCTAAACTGTTTAATTTCACATTCCTACATAGAGATTACTGTACCCTCCATAACTGTGCAACATCCAGGCATATTCCCTTCTAATATTCCGGAGAAGCGATTCGCAAAATGTTATCTCTCCTACCGGAAGAGAAAGAGAGAGAGAGAGAGAGAGAGAGAGAGAGAGAGAGATTGCGATAATATTGCGGCAAGCGATTGTAAAATGAAAGGATCCCTCGAGTAGGGAGTCGATTTGGAGAAACGAAATCAGGAGAAAGAGGGGAATGACAGAGATGACGAAGCGCGTGTGTGACCTGTGATGCGTCGTTCAACCATCGCGCTTTATCACGATGATACGGCGAGCACACGTAGGCGATTGCGTCTTTCCTTCGATCGCAGATCCGGCTGGATCTGCGCTCGAGGAAAAAACGCAGGTAAGATCGCGGCGTGTAAGATAGCGAGCGCAATATGGACATAAGGAGCGCGCGTCAAGAATGAGGGACGGCGGGCATCCGTTGGTACCTTTGCTCCTGCAGGAATCCCTTCCGATTGTCCTCGTTCCGTCTTCAACCAACCCGCATTGCCGTTTCCCAGCGTGCCAAGCACGCCAAAGTCACATCACGTCGCGTGTAACGCGAAACTACGCTTACGGTTGTCAAATTTCTCGGAGAGAAACTCATGTTACAAGCATCAAATTTATACTGACAGCCATATTGCTGGTGAACCTGAGTTTTGTCCCTTGGTTTTGCTCCGATTGGACGATCGCGCGCATGTCATCTGCCAGTCGGCCAATCGCCGCCCCGTCCATTCGATAATCGTGTGAAGATACGCGTGTACGATGCGCGGAAATGATTCCCGGCTACGCGTACGTCCATTTGGACCAATGGCAGCGTCGACATATGGGCTATTAATGCACGAGCGCATTGTCCCAATTTTCAGAGCAACTTTTATAATGAATAAAATTCCACGTCTTATGGATGAAATTTCCAAGCATTAAATTATTTTTTCAGAATTTTCAAATATTAATCTAATTAACCTTTAGAAAATTATATTACTATTTATATAGAATAATTAAAATTTATAATATAATTTATAATATATAATTGAAAAATTTTTATATTTTTATATATTTTATAATATATAATTAAAAATTTTTATATCAAAGGGTTGAATTTACTTGGCCTGCTTTTATGTTGCTCGGCAGAAACAATATAAAAAAAATATATATATCACATATATATCTTACAATTTGCAAATTTTAATATTATAATTGCTAAAATATGAATTAGCTATATTATAAATTAAAATATATTGTCCTAAATTAATCTTAAATAATTTTAATCATTGTTTTATACATTGATAGGAATTAAGTCAGTATGACAAATTTTATATTTTTTTGTGCCTACTAAGAATGTTTATTTGAACATACTCTAATAAATTGAATATCTCTTTTCTGAACAATTGATACACAAGTTCCTTGTATTCTGATCAAATCGAGATATCTATAATAGAGATATCTAATAATACAATTAGTGATATTTGTAATGTTTATGATGACCTGAAATGAAATAATACAAAGCTTTATATTTGTATACTTGTATCAAAATATTAGTTATCCATATTCTTCTACTTACGTATTTTCTTGTAATTCATTATGTAGAACGCAATTATACCAGCAACTGCCACTTGGAAGAATGGAGCTATACCATTTCGTCTGGGTTGTATATAATTATGCTGCCAACGCCAGAATGCTGCAAAACAGAAACAATGTTACGATAGAGGTTTCTTTTAAACATTGTTGTTCTCGAAATCAAAGTAACGAGGGATTGCAGAGTTATGCAATTTTTGTCTGATAAAATGGCCCCTCTGTATAGGAAGTACCTCTTGAACAAATTCCCATAATCGCCTGAGGAGTCTTCTGACGTCGCGCGATCCAAGCGGGGATCTCGCTGATTTTCAGATCCAAGAATTTGGTGTCGGCTGCGTTAAATAAAGGATTATTACATAAGATTTATTAATCGTGTGGTCAAGTAGAGGAGCTATGTACAAGCTCAATGAACGAACTCACGTTTTCCATAATAGCGCGCAGGATTGTACGGTCCATGTTTCGCAGCATCGTACTCAGCGGGATAGCCACCCATCTTCAGCTCAAATTTCGTTCCCATGATGAAATTCGGCTGTAAAAGCCAAATCGATAATTGTCGGACGGCACGTCCGAAACAGAACAAACAAGTAGAATGACTGCTCGGCTAAGCCATAGAACATAAAAACATCTCGGAAGGAATTGTCATTTAATTGATCCGTGCGACTCTCTTGTGAAACACGAGAACTACATAGCCGCGTTTGGCGATCTTTCCTGTAGGTACACGCCCACAATTTTGATTTCGTTCCATGTTATCTTCGCGAAGCATGGCGATGCGAGAAATATTACAGAATTATTCTCTCTAATATGAGTGATTAATATTATTTCGTAATTATTTAATTTGTATGTAAAACTTGTTTGATGATTAAATAAATCGTAAGGATATCGTGGCGACGATTTTGTTAGAAGCAAATATTTCGCGCCTTTTATTCACGTGAAGTAGGCATTATTATTGACGCGTCACATTAATGCGTAGTTGCTGACGTCCGTCGTTCCGGAATCACTAACGAAATGCCGCGAACGAGAGACGAACCGCGGAGATTCGCAATGTATTTAATTAAGAGTAAGTCATAATTGCAATCATATTTAATAATTTTCCATTGCGTAGCATGTAAATCTAGTGTTTGGCCATGTGCGACTCGTATCGTTGTTTACGCGCTGTCATCCTGTCATACGCGCGCGCCGACAGTCGAGAACAAGTAGGTTAACAGAACGGTATCGCATCACATTAATTTTCAAGACGTTTTCGTGAAAAATACTACGATCATGATATATTGATATACTACAAGTGTGATTAATGAGTATCAACCGGCATTACTCAATTTGATTAAACGAATCGCGGCGATGGGTGTGTGTCGAAAAAAATTCTTGTGCGGTTTATTTGCTTGAATAGATATTGACGCGATCGGAATTTATATAAATTATGGTATATATTTCATGAGTGAGTGTGTTATATAGTCTTATAATAAATATAACTACAATAATTGTGTGTTGTGTATTAAAATCATATTTTAATCATTTTCGATCGTATAACATTTAAATATTTATGCGACTATCAATTTGTTTAAACTTTAAACCTTAAATCTCTGCTGTATTCGCGCGCATATGAAATTAGTCTCTAGAGATATCACTAGAGCGATCGTGAATAACTTCGTGCGCGTTTCCCGTGTTGGTTTCCCGCCATAATCAAGTGCGCGCCGCTTGCTAGTAAAATCGGGAGTGAAAAGTGTCATTAATTAATCGCGCTTATTAATTGTATTCGAGTGCGCGCATTGTAATTGTAATTAATTGTTTTCACGAATGAGTGTCACGAAGGAGCAACGATGAAATGAGAGAGGAGGAGGAGGAGATCCGGAGTGGCATCGGGCAACGGCGGAGTAATCAGGAGGTGAATAATTTATTTAAATGTTAAAAGTTCAATAAAATGAAAATTTTAATGTGCAATAATTACTTTTTGAGATATTAAATACAATTTTTTTTTGTATACTTGCTTTAATTTACATTAAATAGATATATTTTTATATTTTACAGATGAATGCTACATGTATATATGTGTAACTTCGCCGCTGCGCATCGCATAAGTGAGTTTAAACAGTTTTCTATTTTAGAGGTAATGGATTTGTCAGAAATTATCAGATATTTGTATAAAATGTATTTATAAGATGACAAATACTAAAAAAGAATCATACAATTTAAAGTATTTTTTAGATAATTATTAATATATAAAAGTTTGGAATCATATTAATTGCAATAGTAAAATATTATTTATTATTTGTTTCTGTAAAGTTTCTGATATTGGATGTTATTATACATATATTAACCATTATTTTATTGGAATCATATTAAAAAATAATAAAAATTATAATTGAAAATAACTGAAATAAATTGAAAGAAAGTTTAAGTTAAAAATATATAAAAATATTTTTTATATATATTTCACAAATCCATTGTCTTAAAATGGACAAATTAGGATAAATTGAATTAAATATTTTAAATCTTGGAATGTGACATATATGTGTCAATGCGCATAAAGATGTGCACATAAATAATTCACATATATGAAATGATCATTTTTATTTTTGCATTATTGAGTTTGGTCGTTTATCTCAGAAAAATATTTTTACACCAAGAGTACGATTGGTTCAAAGAGACGAACACAATAATTAATAATTTTTTAATAACAAATATAATTAATAATTTTTATTGGAAAAAGAAATAATTTTTACATATACGCGAAAATTTGAAGAAATAAAAAATTTATTATGTTAGACTTTCTATCACTCTGCATAAACAAAATTTTTAAAAAATACAACGAAGAAAACACTGTGAAGATGTAATATATTAATAATTATACATATAATTTTGATAAATCTTTTTTAAGTATACTTTATAATTATTTAAAAATACATTAAAATCATTCAAGATTATATTATAATTAATTAAATTTTTAAGTTTATTATATAAATAAATTTTGAAAAATGAAGGAAAAAAAAAGAAACGATATTAAAATACAAGATTGATATTTTTGGAAAATAAAACTTTTTTTTTATTTTAATTTTTTGTATTTATATCTCATGAAGATTGAAACATATTTACATATAGTATTAAGTAAATTAAAATAAGTTAATATTTATGAACTACGGTATGGAAAAATGTTGACATATTTAGCTATGTTATTTTATTTTTGCTTTAAAATGTTTCAATAATATTGAAAGTCTGTGTTTTTGACTTTCTTATTTTTTTATTTCTTCGGAATAAAAAATATTACATAAAAATATATTAAATATTATGAGCTTAAATTTTATAATGTGCTAGTTTTGTCAAGTGCGCACGCATAATGTTGAAGAAATAATATTTTTAAACATGCTGAATCTTTATATGAAAACTTTTAAAGGGTGCAGTAGAGATGAAATCAAATTGGGAAGACATCAAGACATCGTTATGTAAGTTTCACTTTTGTTCTTTATTTAAAATTTATAATGGCACTTTGACTGATTTTTATTACGTAAGCTTAAGATTAAAAGAAATGTAATATAAAGTAATATAATAGGCACTCTCTTTTTCACGTAAGTGTATCGCGTGACTCCGCTAGTACTAAACGTGTATAACGAACAATAATAATGCCTATAATTAATTATAGGTTCATTTATCTATTCATACGTAAGAATCTCTTCTAGAAATGGGTTGTTCTTTATCTTCTAATTAAGTGCATAAATTTCATGTCAGAATATCTTTCGGATTCTTAGCATTCAATTTCCGAGAGATCCATTTATGTGTTTCACGATCTTATGACAATAATATTTCTACAACTAACAATAAGATAAATATTTAAATTCTCTTATTTATAAATAATCTTTATTGGTATCACTAGCCTCTCTGTTAGACTTTCCTTCGCTACTTCTGCAGTGTAAAACAAAAGTTAAGTCTGATTGTTAAATCCGTATTGTAAAAGTATGCGATTGTAAGTATTAATATTACTCCCTTAACTAAATAAATACAGGCTAAACTAAATAAATACAGGCGTTATGCGTGGTTTCAATGGTACGACAAAAATTACATTCTATATTTCATCCAAACGTAAATTCACAACGTTACGTTTTTATCATTGTCCGTCTTTTTCTTAATTCCGAATGTATCGTCTTTCTCAGTTTTCTTTCTTACACAAAGGCCGCGTACTCTTGTTCCATTTCACTCAGCATATTGTAAAGTCGTTTCTTCAAGCTGTCGGTCGCTGCCGCGCGCGGTAAATGCGTCGTATCGCCGTCTGGATTAGCGCATTGTCTCAATAACACAGCCAGTGTGCTGGTGGTGTGCTCCGACATTAGCAATCCAGGAATGATTACCGTTCCCGAAACCGTCCAGCCGAGAAAGATCTTCTCGCAGATAATCTACAAACACATATTTCTAACTTTTTAAAAATTCATAATAAAACTGAAATCATATGAAAATTAGCAATAATAATAAATGAGCGCTATATATTTCTTATTTAAAGTCAATGTTTAATTTACATAAATATATAGTGAGAGTTAATATGCAATAAAAGTAATAATAATAATATAATATATATATGTTATCGCTTTTAAATTTTAAAAATATTAAAAATTACATAATATACACAATATTTAATAAAATTAATTAATAATTTATTACTAATTTTAAAATTAATTAAAAAATTAATTAATAATTTTATGCAATATATACAAATATATAATATCGAAAAAGATTACCTGTAAATTATTATTGAGAACCGGCGCTTCACAACGCTTATTCTTCGAGCATACTGACCGGCAATCAAAGAAATCACAGTCCTCGTGCTTCTCGCAGCTTTTACCGTTAGCGGTGACGCGATTGATGACACTTTTCGGGAAGATCGCGTCTAGATCCAAAAACTTTAACTTTTGTCCGCCTAGAGGTAAGCCGAAGTGATTGATCTTAATATCGCAAAGATAAAGTGGTTCGGGGAATTCCGTTTCGAGTTCCTCGAGCAGATTGAGGATCATCACGGCGAGCTTCAGCCTCTTGGCCCACTCGGGTTTCGAATCGGACAGGGCTAGCACTGTCGTGGGTGTCTCGATCGGTCTGACATATTCGACCGCATAAAAAGTGCCGCACGTGCCAATCAGTTGCGGAAACACGTCCCTATCCTCGTACAAAATCATCATCAGATATTCATTCTCCTGTAGCAACGGCCAGAGATTCCCTATCTCTAGCCGACGTCTCGTCGCCTCGGTCTCTATCCGATGTGTCCGTAATCGGGCGAGTCTCTCCAACTGATGTCGCGCGAGAGTCACGTTTAATTTATTGATAACCAAGTCCTTGATCATGATGATGAAGTCCTCCTCGGACGGGAAGTGTAGCAAACCGGTCGTGTCCACCCAGTAGAGCGAATCGATTTGCTCCGAGGATGTCTTGATCCTGAATTGAAATAATATTTGTATTTGAATTCAAATTCTTTACGCGAGATATACATATATATGTAGCACGATGAAAGAGTATATGGAAGAAATAAAAGATTACTTTGAGGCCTTGAACACGAGCCGAGTCGCTTCCCAATGCGCCGAGAATACCGCCTCCTTGCCTGCATGAAGAGATTCGCATGCTAGCGAGTGTATCCCCTTTTCGGCGCATAAAGGTTCGCAGAGAATTCCCATCGCGGTACCGTCTCGGTGTTGGCTGCACTAAAATGAAAATTATGATCGGTTACTACACAAATACTAAAATTTCAAGTGCGTATAAGAATCGAATAAAAAATGCTTTGCGAAGAAAAGAAACGAGAAATGCAATTTCTTATATTTTTAGCTTTATATATTATAGCAATTAGTAAATTAATTATTTCACTAAAATTATAGAATATTTCTATAATTTTATTTCTCTTGCATATATTTATATTTATTACTTTGTTTCATGTAGAATATATTGTACCGTTGCTGATTTTGAATTCTTTCAATAAAATTACTGGCTCATCTAATGTTTTAAAAGAGATTGAAAAACAAAGTGGGAAAAATATATTAAGCTAATTAATAAAAATTAGTTAATTAATAAAAATAATTTTTCAGAGATTTTTGGGCTTCATTTTTTAAGAAAGCATTTTTGATCCGTGTTTATAGGAAATTTTTTGTTCAGAATTAAATTTCCTATAAAATGTCAAAGTTTGTCCGGAACGTTTTGGCTCATCCTGTATATATTAATATTATAATATTAATAAATATTGATATTAATTTCACAACACAATAATGATACATAATGAAAATACGCAACAAAAATCTATATCCACTTTAATATTTTGCTACGAAAACGACCGAATGTAAATAGCATGAACAAATATTTTAGCGCTCGTTTCAGTAGATGGCTTCCTTTTTTGCCACACGTTGTCCGACGAATTGAGAGCAAAGGAGTACATATTATTCTCGTGCGCGTGGGCGCTGTCACATATATGCGCCTATATTCTTGAGTATCACATATTATTCGCTTGTCGTACCACAGCACCGCGTGTAACGTTGTACGGGCTCGTTGTTCTCGTACGATATTTTTAGTCGGTCCAATCGGCCTCAATGAGAGAACGACCGTTACTTTGCAGTCCCCGTATATGCGCGTATGTTATGCGTGTCTGCCGCATTTTTCTCCGAAGCAACTTATCAAACGCTTACGAGAAAATAAATTATCTTTTATTGTTGTCTCATGTTTCGACAATAAACTTCGTACTCTTGCGAAAATTCTTGCTGAAAACGTGAAAATATGGAAAAGCGGAAAAACGATTCGATTTATGAAATAGTACTAGCAGAAATTACAACATTATTCACATTTTATAGACAAAAAAAATCAGTTATTTTTTCCATTCTTCGCAATAGAGACAATTTTTATCAAAGTAAAACTAAATTAGTTTTATTTATTATGATTTAGTTTAAAAATAATTATTTTTTTTAACTTAGGAAGTAAAAGAGATTATTTTATGCTTAGAATATTTTGTACATATATATATATATATATATATATATATATATATATAAAATATTTATTCGCATATCTCTTCTTCTTCTTCTTTTATTCTTAGAATGCAAATATGCAAAAATTCTTAGAATGCAAATATTTTTAGATAATTTAATAAATTAAGATAAACAATTATAGAATTTTTTAAAGTATAATTCGATAGCATTAGATTCTTTAATTAAATAATAATGAAATAAATCATTTTTTAATTAAACGAACATTTATGATAAAGAGAACTTTGAAGATTGGCAGACGTCATGTTTCCGCTATTATTTCATGTATCTCGCGTGTTTTAGTCAAGTATTATGTAAGCGACTTTTTTTAAATTCTATACTGCGACAGCACTGTAATAACCAATGACATATGTAAGGCTTAAATCATAAGACTTCACCGACAGAATGTCTTATATTACAATCTTTTTCTACTAAAAAATTTGAAAGACTTTATTGGACAGAAAAAGAGTCAATTATAATAATTTTCTAAGAATATTTCGACGTTTATCATTAAATTATAAATGAAATTTTTGATTTTTAAAAAAGAATTATTTAATATTACGCTAAACATTAATAATTCTGCTTTTCTCCGTTACAATGCAAACTGTTTAAACGTTACACTTTTTAATGTAAATTGATTCACTGAAATGTTAAAATAGATTATAATGAATTATTCAATATTTGCACATATGCAATTTAAATTATATATGTAGATTATAATTTAAATAGCTATTTCTTGGATGTAATTGATTTAACTCCGTCAAATAGTGACACAAGTATTTTAGAATATTTCACAGATATTTTATTCAGAGCGCGAATCGATCCTGACGAAATTAGGAAAATTTTAGGGGATCGATATCTGTAGAGGAACATCTGGGTTATCGACCTTGCTAGATTACCTTTTGCATCAATATCTAGATTTACAATTAAATTCTTTATCAATAAATTTCTACATACTCATCAATAAACAAATATATATATTAATAATAACGTATAAGTAATAAAATTTCCAGACATAAGCTGTCTAATTAGTCAAGTCTCTAAATTGGATTTATCGAGCGACATAGTCCCGGGCTAAGTACACACTTGACCTCTCTCATTCATATGACAAGTTTACCGCAAAGTTAACAATTTCGCAACATATTTATTTCATCGGTAATTTTTTCAAAAACGCTCCGATTGATTTTCGAATCGAACCTTTTGTACGTCGACCGACAAACTCGACCTCTCCTGACAGGTTTATCAAAGAAATAAAACGATAAGAATAAAACGCGACCATGATTAATTTCCGGTAGAAACAATTCGCCGTCTGTCAAAATTCGCGATTGTAATAAACTGTCATACTTTGCGTGCTTTGTATACGAGAAACGTGTACGAATTCGCCGCGCGAGTCGGCAGATCCACTTCTTCCTACCGGAGGCTGCGTAGAGTACGCGCGTGCGTCCGTCGCGCTCCTTCAACCCCGGCGCAGGATTCACCCCTTACACACTTTCACCGACATATTTATATCTCGTCTCGAGCCGTCGCGCAATCGTAAAGTTAGTGATTCGCGTTACACCGATCAAAGTAATTCGCGCGCGGCAAACTCACCACGATGGACACGTGACGCCAGGCCTCGATATTCGTGCACATTATACCCCAATACAGAAGCAGGTAGACGACGAGGAACAGGCTGGACAGCAGGAGGGCCGTTGCGAGCTTGTAGTTGTACATGAAGCCGGGAAGCCGGCGGACGTTCATGATCACGTTGTTGTTCGTCAGATTCCTGACGGGGATCAAGGTGAGCGTCGGAAAGAGAGAGTGAGAGTGTACGAAAGAAAGAGAGAGAAAGAGAGAGAGAGAGAGAGAGAGAGAGTATCCTTTATTATATATTTTTCTTTCTCTCTTTTAATCTCTCATCCGCGAGCCCGGCCTCGTCCTCTTCCACGGCGACGCTGCGACGTCTCGCGCAGACATCTCGTCGTCTCGTTGCCGCTTACGCCGCGGCTGCGACTCTCGGCGGAGCCTGTGCTCATTACCCTGATGTCGCGGCGCGATGACGAGCGCGTTTGCAGCAATGCGGCATAATCTGCGGCGCGTGCGAGAGCGAGGCGACGAGGGTCGCAACGCTGCGCCTCTTGCGGCGAATTATTCTGTTTCCTTCAGGAACGTATGCCGGCGGATCATCTCCCCCGGGTGGAGAGATCTGTGACGTTTGGTGGTTGAAATAGCGTCGCGTCGTTTCTCAAATCATTCGAATACGCCGGGTATGCTGTAGTCGCACGTCCGGACGATTCGATATTTCGTTCCAAGTCTCTTTTTTTCCATGATCTCGTGTGTAGCTTGTATATTGCATATTTCAACGACGCGACTGATATTGACATTCCGTTACTCTTAATTGTGTGTCGGAGAACGCGTGCGGATAATTTTAATATCTCTCGCACTCTAGTATGTTGCAGTTTTTTAATTTGTTCTTTTTTCAAATTGCACGATTGTCATTTATGCGATTTTGCAGCGTACTTTTATTTTGATATAATTGTTTAGTTGTCAAAATTGTTAGGAAATTTTATAAATATAAATTTGAAACATTGATAAATGCTTATTTTTATACTGTAGTATAAAAAGTCTAATGTATCTGTCAAAGATTGTGATAAGGGCAGTATCGAGAGTAATGCTACGTACAAAGCATTTTTTTACGTTTTGCTAAAATTATTCTTTTTATTTCTTCCTTTTCGAAAGTTTTTTTGCTCCGACTAAAAAATAAAAAAAAACGCAATTAATTACAAGAATAGATCGCTTCTCTCTCTCTCTCTCTCGATTATCTTTATCTTCCGGCGGCGTATCTTTATCTTTTCGCGTGGAAATAATATATCATCGTCATAGGCGACGCACATGCGTTGCGTCGCGTCGCGTAATGCGTTCGCTTAGCAGTTTCCGAATCGGACGCGCTACCGAATGTGCGATGTGAGCGAGTGAGCGAATAGAGACAGAGACGCACCTGCGTACCGCGACGCGCAGCTGCGACCTTCGATGCCCTTGTACCGCCAACGGCCGTTCCGGCAGCAGAGACGTCGTCGTCATTTTTACACGGGACGCACGTTCACGTAGAGGTCCACGTAAGAGAGGCTGCTCCGTCGTTCGGTCAACACCGACGTCGTCGTAGCTCGTTCGTTTATCCCGGTTCATCTCCCGTCGAGAATCGGTCTCGCGCTTGTAAAGTCGAAGACCGGAAGTGTTTCGCTGAGCGGGAACATCCGCGCGCGGATGCGTTCTGTTTACGGTTTTGCTTTTTCAAAAAGGGAGGACGCTTTCCGAGGAGTCGGTGAGTGCCACGCACGTGTGATTGTCCATCTTTTTTTTTTTTTTTAGAAAGAATAGAATTTTAATATTGTATGAAAAAATTGTGATAAGTGTAGTGTAGGGAATTTGATATCGATACTTCATCTTCTGATGCAATGAATGTCTAAAGAGTGAAATAGATGTGCTAATGCAATTTTCATTAGTTATATCTAATGACAATTTTTCACTCAGTAAATGTAGCTCAAACTTTGAAAAATTTTTTCTGTTCTTAATTTTTTTGAAATTTAAGAAAAGATTTCTTTACAATTCTGATTAGAGGATTTAATTAATTGAGGTATTGATGCTTCTTTTAACCAATTTGCTTGATTTCTAATCATAAATCTCTGGAGCAAGTACAATGTAGAAAATTTGTGTAAATCAAGGCAATATGATTCGTCCCGTGGGCAGTTTACATTAAACGCTCATTCTGACGATTTGCTTCTTGATGAAATTGTTTTGTTGATTTGACATGACCGCATCAATTTTAACTTCGTTAATAAAGGCGGTTGCGAGATGACATAATAAATCATATTTCATTTCTTCACAAGATTATGACGTACGAAATTATTTAATTGATTTTTCATATACATAAGATTTTTTGTGATTTTTTTTCGATTTTCCAATCGTCGAAAAAAGGATATAGATATAGATTATATATAAAAAAAAATCACGTCGCAGTTCGAAAGGGAAAACCGCGCCCGACATTCTTGATTAATGAGAACGCAAAATGTTCACCGATTAGATCAGTTATCATAAACTATCTGCCGAATCTGACGAACCCACCACGGACCGAGTCTCGTGTTTAGGATGAATCTCTCGACGCGAAAAATATATTTGACAACGCTACCGCGAGACCTTCGACGTGTACATCGTAGAGAAGATTGCAATTACTGTCCCACACCGTATAGGCGGACAAAAATAAACGCGATTGTAGAGTCTACAGCTTGACAGCGATTTACGTTCGATGATTTCATCTCACGCGCCCAACGAAAGCGCACATTCTTCTATCGAAACTGTCCGCGATTAAGCGTGTGATTTTCACGTTATCTCGTTATCTAATCATGTGTCAAGTTGAGATTGAATTCTAAATGAACTCTCCGATAAGTTTAGCTTTACCATTAGCTTCCACAAGTTTACTTCGCGTAATGACTATACAATTATAATTGCAATTATTCGCGAGAATTTATATTGGTTAATGACCTATCGTGACCTGATAAAGTTCAATGCTATCTTCGGACGCGATCTACGAGCGCGTGAGGGGTCACCATCAAGGGAATGTTTCCCACCTTCCAATCCCGTGTCGACGTGTTTAAAAAGAGAAACGAGTTTAGTCTTTGATCGTCGCGCGACCAAGTCGTTGAGGTAGGTTTGCATTTGACCTTTAACCTCCCTTCTTCCCCTCCTCTCACCTTTCTGCTCACCTGCGTGTTGTTCACATTTCTAGTTGCTCGTGAGAGGTGCGAATTGCGACCGCGATCGAACGTCACGTCGCGCCGATCGATCGACCGATTAATCGCTCGCAGACGTTCGCCAGACCGTAGATTGCGAGATCTTTAAGCTGATTGTGAGATAAAGGTCACGGTCTGCTGTTTCTGCTTGACACTGGCTCTGTCATCCGCTTGATTTTGATTCTACAAATTTAAAACTACAATTAGATTCTTCACTTTTCAAAATTTCCAGTGAAAAATTGAAGTAATCTCTCGCAGATTAAACCGTCTGATTTTTTTCTTAGTTCAAAATTGAATTAGAGTTTATTTCGCTTCGCGTGATAATAATAATAATTTATAATGGGATGGGGAGGAAGAAACGCGCTCTCACCTCGATATCGAGAAAAAATTGGTAAACGTGAATCTTGCTTCTACGTCCTTGGATTCTGCGATGGAGTCAGTGAAGGTCACCTTGATGAATATAGCGTTCGATACGGCATGCCGGATGGATTTTCCTCGAATGTGTGTCGCGCCTGCGGCATCGCTTCTACCACATGGTTCCTCGTGGAGATAAGCCGCTTTCGTCGCACTCCTACGTGATGCCTAGAAAGGTCATCGCCAGGGGGTCGTTACCCTCGGCAAATCCGTTCAGCGCTTTATAGATCTTATCCCACGAAGGTTTTCTATTTCACTTCTCAAGAAAAGCACGCTATGGATGTGGATCTCTTATGTTTAATTCACAAAAAATCTTTAATTTGCAAGATTGATTTTTGTAATTAATATATGTGCTACTAGATATTTTAGCAAAAAAAAAAAGAATGATTGTTATAGCATTGAAACAAATGGCATTTACATTCGTTCGTAAAATATTTTGCATGACATTCATCGATCATTGAAGTTAATTACATACATGATTCATTAATATAGTGAACAAAAATAGGATGCGATCTATTATATGATTGGTAACCACCAGAATTAACATCCAGAACGAAAAAAAGATTCGTAATGATTTATGATCAGCTCGAATCTCATATAGATTCAATATAGCGTCTTCGCTTCTTTTATCCGCTCTGTAATGGCAGTTGAATTTCATACGCACTAATATATAATAACTGCAATAAAATATTTTAGAACTGGTTCTTTTAATAAAATGTTTTTTAATAAAAAAGAAAATTTATTTTTTTAGTAACAAAGTAGAATTGATATTTCTAAAATATTTTGTACATGAAGACTTTTATCTTTTTTTATTATAGCTACAAGAAGTCAAACACTTTAAGTCAACTATTTATATTAATATATAAGTCAATTATTAAAAGTATTAACAAGTTTCATTTAAGCAATGATAAATAGTTGACTTATACATATAAAAAAACTTGTTAATACTTAAACTATGAAAAGAATTGTTTAACTTGGCAATCTTCAGTAACTTTTAAATCATGTGTCATATAAAAGATTATCTATTCAAAAGTTACGTGTTTTCTGACATCTGTCAAAATACAACTGAATCATTCTATCGCTTTTCTTGTTTCTTGTTTTCGATTACATCTTATTTAGAATTTTTACTTAATAAGTTAAAGTAGATTCTTCAGGGAAAAATTAAATTATATTTTAAAATCGGCTTGTGTAATAATATTTCACGTGTCGATCTCACAAACGGAGCGTCATTAATGGAAACCTGGACGATCGTTGCGAGAAAAAGCTTACAACCTTATTACAACGTGTCGTGCGTCGATCGTGCGTGACGACTCGCGGTAGGTCGACTCGCGCGTTCCTGCAGACGGCGAACGACCGACAGAAAACCGGGCAGGGAGTGGTTACAGTCGCCGAGAAGAAAAAAAAAGAAAAGAGACGAGTCGGGCGGGAAGAAAACAGAGAAAGAGAGAAGATATGGAGGTAGATGGTCGATTCTCTCTCGCGGTGCATCATTATCGAGTACAACGGCCAATCGGCCGGTCGCATTTTAATCCTCCCCGCGGCGCATCGGTAATAACGCGATTGCCGTTTGCTCGTTACTAATGAGGTCTCGATGATACGATAATTACGTCATCGGGGGATTAAATTCCGGATTACGGCGGGAGAATCAAGGGGGACACGAGAGGTGAGCGAAAGAGGATTCGAAAATATGCTTTCTCGCTGATACGCGAGGCGTATTCGTCTCGCGTAATCTATCATACTTTAAACGCGCGAGTCTAATAGAAGGGAGTCTGTATCTCCTGCGTCCTCGCGAGAGAGTGTTCAGGGGCGCATCTCCTTTGCGGAGGCGCGAGATTTCGTCATTTATGTCTATGGTGAATGGACAAGCGTCTCTTCTATATACTTGTCGAAAATCACCGCTGCGTCCCTCGTAGCGTTTAGGCTTTTTTTAGTTCGAGCCACGTTGTCATAGGTCGGGTACAGTTACGTTTGGCGATTGTGCATCGTAGGCGCGTATGCGTTTCGGCCTGTCGCGGTGAAAATCGATGAAATCGCGCGATAAGATCGATAGAGTGAGATCCGCCGCGTAGCGGCAGGAAGCGAAGCCGCCGCATAATTTAATAATATTACCGGCCGTCTCTCTTACCTCCCCGCAACCCCCCCCCCTTGATGCTGATTTACGACCTCCTCTTCTTCTGCTCGCGCGCGAGAGATGCGCCGGTTTTTATCGCGCCGGATATGTAACGTACACCGGAGTTATCTTATATTTTGTTTTCTCCGCGCGCGTACGAAAACAGTTATTACCGAAGCAGTTCTCGATACGCGTCGCCCCTTCGCGGTGCGATCTTCGAAAATCGCGAGCGGTATCGCTCGATTTACGATCGCGCGACTTTGATCTCCGGCTTGCAGCGCGTTGCAATTTCAGGCATGGACGCACGCGACGAGATGAACGGAGATGCGCCATTTCTCACTGAGATTCTCTCGCCGAGAGCGCCCTGGTAATGCGAATTCGCCGCTTCGTTCGAAGCGCTCGAATTTCGCCGGAATCGCGATTCTATCGAAGGTGCAAGAATGATAAATTATCGTTCACTTAAAATCTTAAAAGACGTGCGATTGAATAAGATGAAGGTAAGCCCGCATATAATTATGAATGTGTCACTTTGCCGATATATCAAATTCCTTCTTCGACATGCTCGATAATATTTCTCTATCTTCTCTCATTTTGTCTCCATTTAATGCAGCGTACAATGAATTGATTAATCGGTCGGATTAATCAAAGATTCCTTTGCCTTCAATCTTTACGTCAACCTTTTAATTTTTCTTTCTTTTATAAATTTAAAAAGAAAATTGCATATACCACCACGTATCACGCTTGGTCAGATTCATCGATGCCTGACAAAGTGCAGGCACTTATCAGTCGCCTTACGAGCGGTGTTGCTATGCGATATGGAAGGGGTCTCCGGAGTCACCTACTAGCTCGACCAGTCAGAAGTCAGTGTGCGTAAGCCGGCCGGTCGTGCCGGCTCCACTTCAGCTTTCAGCCTTCGCTCTCGCGCTGCAACACCCGCTTAGTAGCCGTTCCGTCGCGCCGTAAAGAGAGTTTCTCTCTCGGGTAGCACGGCTTCGCCACGTCGGTGACGATCGATCGAACGATCGTACGCGATCGAGGACACCCGTCACGGCTGGCAAAAAGAAAGAAAGAGAAATCGCGTTTGTAAAAATCGAAAATAAAGTCGAAATCCAAATGCCGTGAAACTTTTCTCAATTTAAGGGATCATCTCTATTTCCCTCTCATATATCGTAGAGATTCTAACTCCAAAGGCGTACGATTTAAATTCCGGCGTTGGTATCGATTAGTATCGGCACGATCCGAAGAAAAATAAACACAGATTTGTTTTGAAGGGGAATTCTCTTAAAATAGGGGATTCGCGAGCGAAAAGTATGACGAGTGCGGCTCGCCGGGTTCTCGCGTCGCGCGCTGCTCTGTTCGTGAGACCATCGCCGCGTGAGGCGAAGAGTTATACGCGTTACGGACTTCCATCTGTGCCGCAAACTCGCGCGCGAGAAGTGAATTTGATTTCTAAAAGGGAAGCACGCTTTTTTTTCAGTTGATCATTAACGCATAATGTTTGAAGGCTCGCGATTATATCGGATAGCTTGTACGGAGTTTCGCGATCGTCGGTTGATCGTCTAACATCACCGGCACGTAAGTCTCGTTACGAAATCAAGACCGGTCGATTTCCGATACACGATATATTCGACGGTTTTAAGAGTGATCATGATAGAGAAGGAAAAAGCCCAGGACGAGTCGAAGACGGGAGAACAGGCGAGCTCGATGGTAAATAAATAACCGCTCTTTTTCTCGAGAGGAAGAATGGCATTTTTGAAATATTTCTAACGATATATTGATCGATATTGATAACACACACACACACACACACACAGACGTTATAGATACGGTGGGTAATATAAAAATTTTTTTGCAAATTACCTGAGAGATAACGCGATTCTCCTCGGACAATGAAATTACAGAACGCACTTACGATTTGTTGCTTCTCGTCCCGTAATTTCACGATTCTAAAGCGTTTCGATAAAAACTAAAAAGTAGCTAATTTTATCGAAACGCATAATGAGTATTCATTATGCAATTTGTTGCACTTGCGTGCACACGCGCACTATTTTACACATCTCGTCTCGAGGAAACATTTCGCGAGGGTTACTGACGAGGGTCCGTTCTAGATTATTTCACTCGGGGCGATGCACGGATGAATGAATTAACGTTCCACGGTAAATACGAAGGTGAAGCCTCCTTGAACGCCTTGACACCAAAAACCGAACGATGGTCGTTCGCGCCAACTGTATTCAGCTCTGCATCTGCATCGTGCTCAGACGAGGCTGATAAAGGTCGTTATAACACGCCGATTCGAAATCGCCGTGATTTCGGCGACCTTTGTAGTCAAATCGAGTACTCTATTTTTGTTTTGATAAGAGCTCTGTCTGTCATAACGGACGTGAATCGTATTTTCGTGCGATTATATTTTTGGAATGTTTGCGTGCGGAGAAATATTGTTTAATTATAAAATGTAGCTCTTTATAAATTAGAAAAAAATCGAATTATTGCTACATCTCGATTTTTATCTGTATCAGTTAATATGTATAAATCATACTTAATAAATATAAGTAAATATATCATATAAATATATCATACTTAATAAATATAAGTATGATTAGTTATAATAAAAAAATAATATAATGACTAATGCACTAGAAATTTTTTTTTATAAATCGTATATTTTAATTTGTGATATATATATATAATTTATTAAAATTTTTGCGCAAATTGATTGATTTTTTAAAGAGATAACTTGAGATTCTCTTGGAAGACTAATATTGATATATAAGGTTAATATAAAATTATTAATGAATAGAGTGAATTTTCTTTATTACAGCATCTCTTATCTTTTATTAATTTTTATGGAATTTGATTTTATTTGATTTTTACAAAACTTAATTGGATTACATAATCGGATTACGAATGATTCGAATTGCATTTCTCTCAGCATATAAGACGGTTTCGTTACCAATATTTCCGCGTCCAATATCTTAAGACTGAAGATAATTTATAATACGAACAAAGAGTGTTTTTTTAGAAATAATGCTGATATTCGCGTTAATAGAATTTTCCATATGCCATTTGCTCGTTATTCGCCCTCGTACGAATGATGATGAATGAATGAATTCTTTTTCTCTTCGAGTGTAAGCACTTTGTTGGAAGGAGATCGTGGATTTATCGCCGAGTAGATGCAACGAGTGGCGATAACTGCGATAATTTCCCTCTCAGAATTAATAATGTTATTAAGGTTTCGTTAATGATATAAGGAGTATATAGATCGAGACGAATTTTTTCTCTTTCTCTCTCATAAGTTTAAAACATTTCGATTTACCGCATCTTTGCTTTTTTTTCTTGCGAACTCTATTGTTTGCCTCCGATGTAAAAAAACTGTCATTATGAAATACCTTATCTGAGGTATATCGCAATGAAATTTTAACTGCGCACTTAACGCAGAGCTGCGATGCTGTCAATTTGAATTAGACGTCTGCAAAAAGCATTATTTACAATTATTTTTTTAAACGTATGTATGTGCGGCGGGTTATCTTCAAGTGCAATAGTGGACATTCACGATGCTCCTTGCATGAGTCTTGCTATCCGAATGTTAATGTGATAACCCCGTCTTATTGTCTGACTTCTACCACCAAGACTGATGGTATTATTAATAGTTGTGTATGATTTCCAAGGAAAATAAAGCTATATATGAACTGTCAATGTCATTGTTAAGTTCATGATTATTTTACTTAAATTGCATGCGATTATTTCAATTTTATACAATATAATTCTGCCGATTATTTTATATTGTTTAAGTAAAAGGTACTAGTCAAAAACTGAAAAAGTTGATTTAACATTACAAAAAATATTCTTTTTTTTTTTTTTTTTAAGGAAAACTAAAAGATTTAAATGCTTGGCTTTTCTTTCTATTGAATTCATTTTCTTACCAGCAAAATTTATTTATTACTATTTTTAGAAAAATATGTGTGATTTGTGACAATAATCTTAAGAATTTCAATGTACAACGATATGAATTTAAGTTAAAAAATAGAAAGAGAGAGAAAGATTAAGAGCATATTATTTTACGAAAAAATTATAAAATAATAAATTTAATTATTATTTTATAAAATAATAAGTTACTCTAAAATTAGAGGGATAAAAAATAATTTGTCCAACAAATTGATTTGTTCGTTTTTAAAAACCGCGAGCCGTCTTATCTTATTTTAAAACGTGTCGGAAAGTTCAAGGTCTGGCTTATGATGTACCGAACGTGAGTGGCGTCGACTTATCAGTTTTTATAGCTGCTATAAATATGCCAGCGCTAATCGTTCCCCCCATCGTAGATTGTACGAGTGTCTCTATGTACGCATGAAAGATGTATCATGTATCGCATACATCATAGAGAAAAAGTGAATTGATGACGATTAATTATGCGTTTATTTATATACAATGTATCGGTGTATAAAAAAAAAATGTTTACACGCATCTGCACTGAACTCGATAATCGTCGGTACGAAACAGACTTGATAACGGTGGGACGATGTAGGAAGGTCATGTTAAATTCTTCTGTTTGTTGTCGTCTGTATCTTTTCTGCATTTTTGAAGCCAGAAGAATTTATAATCGATGCCACAATAATCGCGATAAGAGGAAGCAAAAAAATTGTTGTGAATTTTTTTAATATAACTTAAAACAACTTACTTCTTTATCCTTTATTCTAAATTTTATTCTATACATCAAAGATAATCAGAGCAATTATATTTTCCATTGTATTACATTCGATACGATGATAGTTGAATTTTATCACAATTATGCAGACTGATTCTGGTTTTTAAAGAACTTAATATCGCATTTGTTATATTTTTAAAATATATTTTTTCCTGACGCGCATTCGCTAGAGTGCATGATTTTTTTCGCATGCTTATCGTTTGCTCACGACCGCGTGCACTTTCACAAGATATCTCGATAAAAGGAACAATATTTTTAACGTCATTTAAATATCACGACCATAGAATAATCCCAGAATTCGTCTTATATTTTTTATTTTGCTTTCTCTTATAAATACATTCTAAAAAAAAAAAAAAACATTGCGAAAATCAATTTTCATACTGTGATGAAATCTTGTAAATTGCAATCATAATTGTACGAGACTTGATCAGGAGATTTTCTTCCTGCATTATCAAACGCTCATTATTATTTTAATATTATTATTTCAAAAATGTTTACATGATCTAAATATTGACATGATTTAAATCACATTAGGAAGAGATCACTAGTTTTAGCGAAAGCGTAGAGTTTTATCAGCTTCTACGTCTACTACTATTTTTTTATCAGCTTATACAAATATGTGTATTTTTTATTATAAATGTTTTATTAATTTTACGAATAAATTATACATTTTATTTACGTAAATTTTTTTATTTATGTTACAAAAAAGTTTTCTAACTTTTTTTGTGTGTGCAGAAATTAATTAATATCACTTTGCCATTTTTGTATCTAATGTAACTGTCTGTCGACATGTAATAGAACATCTGTTGCATTCTGATCGTATCATGTACGTATACATATATAATACAAAATGCTCTAAAACAATTAAATGTTTTTTTAACAACAAATTCCTTGGCTGCAGTCGATTTTTCCTTAGAGACAGTATAAAAAATGTCTGTTATTAAAAGAGCATTCGGTAATTTTGAGGTACTATGAATATGTCAATGTATGCAAATTTATTTATCCTTACTCCTCTCTCTCTTTGTTTTCATGCACAGCGTTGCTGTGCATGAAAACAAAGTAACTAGGTGCGAAAATGCATCCGCAGAGTCGTTATCTCAGAATAAGTTTTTTTTTTCTTTTCTCTTTTCTTTTCTTTCTCTTCGTCAACGGAGATTATACACGGCGAGGGGTTATCGCGTCGCAATTCACAAGACGCGTACCCTGATCAGTGTATCCATCATCAGATGATATCTGTATTTCGCAGTAATTAATGCGCTAATTACAATCTTCTCAGTCTGCAGCGGTTTGATAGGAAGAGACGTGGAGAAAGTTCCGTCTGCGTTCATCGTTAAAGCATGTGACTATTTCGTCTTGTCCTATTTGCAGTCGAGCAAAATTGATCAGGTATGCGGAAGGACAAAGTTATGAAGAAGAGTTTAACTTAATCATACTTAACATCTGATCCTTGTGCAAATAATTTTACGAGTTTCTTCTGAAACGCGCATCTCGAGACGAGTAAGTGATCATAAAGGGGCATCAACTAGAAATCATCTGACATCTATATTTTATTATTAATGAGTCCAGGATTAGAATAGCAAAAACTTAATGGATCGCAGCATTTCGCAGACATTTGGCATTTTGCAAGTTTGGCGTTCTGATAAAAAAATCTCGTATAATTATTTATCACAGTTGTTATCTGTTTGATAATCCCTCGTTATTTAATTCAGTTTGTTACAGTACATATTACAACGAAATCGAATGCATACATGAGTAGATATTCCAAGAGGGAGTTTGGTTAAAATAAATATTTTAACGTTTTATTTTAAATAACTTTTTAATTAATTCTTAAATTCTGTGTGTTTATAAAACTTTCATAATTTAACTTTTAGATAAAATTATTTTAAACTTATCAATTTTCGAAATTAAATCACACTTTGTTGTTGCTTCCGCCTTTCCTTAAAGTTTTATTTAATATTCCAAAGTTTTAAATACTTTCCAAACTTTTTGTTGAGAACAAATAATTAAAATTAATAATTGCTTTAATTTTTCTAATAACATAATCTAATCAGTCAGTTTGAACAACTGACTCTTGTGTGTGAGTTCTTTTTTATTAAATAATGCAATCCTTATACAGAGTACTTGTACCTCGTCTTGTAGTACACATGCGGAAGGTTCATTGTACCTAATGCAGTTAGTTTGCATAGGAGAGGGCCGTTTGCAAACGAGCTACGCGTGATAAATGTTGGTCGATATATCACGTTGCACACACTTTCTATCAACTTGATAACATCGAACAGCGAATAATAATGCACGATTGTTGAATTGATACTTATAGTATGAGATAATGACCTCTCTTATCGTCGCTCGACACACGTTTAGAGCAGAATAATAGGCAAGGAAACTTCATTAACGCGATCTGCCGTTTCGGAAAAATCGTATAATGGATAGATTTTAAAAAGAACCGTGTCAGCATTTTCTTGGATAAATCGGGAATTTAGCGCGCTATCAATTAATTAGCTAATTATTTGACCCGACATAAACAGATCTTGATAAATCCTTATCACATTCTTCGTGAATCGCACAAAACGATTCGCTCAATCTTTATAATACACATACATACATCGCGTATTTATTATTGTGATTGCCGAAAGATTGCCGTGTAATGAAGGTGTGTGTGTAGAAGGATTTTAATAAATTCTTCTTTGATATTTCTCGAGGAGAAAATCTTTTGTCATGAAATAAGTTCGCAGGAAAAAAAAGCTCGCGCGGAGAATCATTTAAATAACAATGAGATGTTTATTTTTACACAGGTCATGTCTTCCTATCGGAGGCGCTTACACGCTTCAGCACTGATTCACAAGTTTTTATAATGAAAATTAATTTCATCCTGCATTTAACAAAGTAGCGTGTAATATCGCGCAAATGCGATCTCGTGCTGACGCACGAGAGGACGAGGATGAGAGATTTTATTCGCGGAATGAAATCTTTCTCCGCTAATAAATCGCGATATAGCGTTAAATTAACGACGTATGTTCTGTGATTCCCAGCAAGTCTCACTGAAACGATAGAGAATAGAGCCGGGCGAGGTGACGAGGTCGAGTTTGAGAGAAGCAAAGTACGTGAAGTTGTCGAAAAAAATCTGGATTTTTTTCTCGATGACAGAATGCGGGTCCTTCTCAAGTTACCTGCTCGCTCGTTTAACGAAAACATTTTTTAATGTCTCGCGCTAGTAGATCGGATAATCGGTGTCACGCAGATATGCGTAAGATAAGGACACATATACGATGCATGTCACGCGCGATTATGTTTAATCTTATTCACACGTAATTTCACCACGCTTTTTGGCCCCTCCTCTGGTAACCGACTACGCAAAAAGCGCATTTCGGGACGCGAGATATATTGATGAGCGATATCTCTGTACGTTGCCAAAGGATATTTAGTTGTATGTATATAAAGCATCGAATACCGTTCTCTTTTTATCCTGCCATTTTATAGCTGCCATTAAATAGCCGATTTCTACGGCTGGCAAATGTAAATCATCACGGTTATCAAATCTCAAGATGTTCATTCTCCGAGGTAGTTGTTTTACTGTTGTTAATTAATTAATTAGAATGCTGATATACCTATATATATTTGATCTCGCTTTTTTAGATATAATAACATGTCACTATATTTAAAATTAGCGGCTACATAAAATTAAATAAAATAATAAATTTTCCATTTTATTATATATATTATATCTTCATAAATAAATTATTTCGAGAGATTTTAATTGATTCGAAAGATATTTAAATATACTTAAGAAATGATCTTTAATTAAAAAGTTTTCTCATTTGTGAATCTGAACTGATTAGCAAGCCGACATATTAATTGTTGCGGCAACCAATTAAGAAATTAACTTTTATTATCTGCATATCATATTTACGTATATGTATATCAAATAGCAGAGAGAATATTCTCATTATCCACAAAGATCGATCTTTTTTTATTTTATTCGAACTGAACTTATTATAATTGCGATGTCACCAAGATTACAAATAATTTTTTTGGGTGAAACTTCCGCATCAATCTTCATTGGAACGCATATAAAATCATACTGTTGAGAAACCCGCGTGTGGCTTTCGCAGATTTCCATTCTGGCTAAATATAAACTGTGACTTTATTTACTCTTGGCAAGAAGTCGATTCTCGTCGGCCTCGAGTCCGAGTCACGGCGCTCGCGTGCAAGTTTATCGATGAATTATTAATTAGCGTTTTACTTGCCAATCTTCATTTATTCCCTAGTAAATTTTTGTGGGTTACCGCGATATTGAAAACAGATATTACGAAATTAACGGAAGGGATGGACTCTCGAGAGGACTCGGAATTCTCCGCAGTAATCTGGAGAACATATGTTTTTTATAATTTTTTTTTTTGTTTTTTTTTTTTGTTAAACAAGCCGCAGAGAAGCATGTTCGAAATTTAAAAGAACCAAATTTTAATAACATGAAAAATTCGATGTTTTTTATTGTTTTGCGACTTTGACTTCAATCAATTAAAATAAAATTCGGGTGACAAATAACTAATGTTTGTAAAATGAGAAAATAATCGAGAAGATAAGAATATGCAAATATTGCAATGTTGGATCTGTTTATCAGGCTGCGGCGCTAAGTTTGCCAATCCATCATCGATTAACTGGGTAGTTGTTGTCTCCATAAATTCGAGCACGTGATTGTCAGCCGGTCTCTTGCGTTTCGGACGTGTTCAATTTATTATCTAATTTTTCCGATTTTACATATTTTTTTATGAACATGTTTTGTACACTATAATATCCAGCAGTATCCAACAGTATTCAGCAGTAAAACGGAGCAATTGGTCCAGAGATCTAACCTTGTACATTGAAGGATTTTAATTCTGTCGATCGGGGGCTGTTATGATCGTAAGTAAGTAATGCGATTCATCATCTCGCTGTCACGTCGTAATTTCTTACTAATCAATTAGGAAGCGGGATCTCGATGATGATTGGGCAATTTTCTCGCGGGGTGCGATAAATCTGTCGCGATAAATTGCGACGTTGCCCTAACTATGGGTCAAGTCACGATTTAAACTGTGTCGGTGAACGATCGCACAAAAATAAAACCTCTTTTTTTTTATTTCTCTCTTTCTCTCTCTCTCTCTCTCTCTCTCCATCTTTCTCTGTCACAATGGGACAAAAATAAACCTGCTGGAAACGTACAGACAGTGATATTTCGACGCGTGTCCGATGCCAAGAAGACCTCAATTCGTAAGTCGTGCCAGTTTGAATAGGGAGAGCGTTATAACCGTCGTCGAATGCGATTATCCTGACGTAAGATTGTCCAAAATTATTCAAATTCGTATAGGAGATAAATCTTTAATCCTCAGAGCCGAGTTTTTCAAAAGCAAAGCTTTGTAAGAAGAAAAAACTTATTCTATACTTTTTCATCTAATTTTCATACGAGATTATTTTATGCTACATCTCGCGATCATTCCTTCCATAATCCCGATTTCATATCGCTACAAGTATGAAATATCATGTCCAATTTATCATGTACCGTAGTTTATCAAATTAACGATCGTCGACTGAATCTCACGCGGAAGATTTTAACGTATAACGGAACCATCTTGTGAAACACCATCTCATTTCCAAGCCAATAAAGTGTACGCCGGTATCGCTCGCGGGTGAAAGACAGGGATTATTCCTGCTAAATAAAATACAAGAGAGAGAGAGAGAGAGACAGAGAGAGAGTTTCGCATTTCCCGACGCGGTAAGGCGTGGCGTATTCGCGGCCACTCGCTTGACACTCGCCGTTATCGCGTCCAAGACGGGAAGCGTTCGTCAATGCAACACGGATCTCTGGAGTCATCCGGTGAATTCTTCGCCGTGGGTCTCCGCTCCAGACTCCACACCTCGTCGCCGAAGGCGCGCGATCTTATCTGACTCGTAAACTTTCTTTATCTCAATCATAAACGCGTACGCACGCAATCTCGGAGCAACTTGGAGCGATTAAAGTATTGTTCACGGTAAAGCTCAGATATCGGGTTATTACGTTGTAGCGTGGCTCGAATTGTAATGCAATTGCATCTAGATTGTTCGTAAATAAGCAAACATTTGCATGTCGGACGGGGAATGTGTAAGCATAAAAGATAGCCGGTGGTTTTTAAAGAAAGAACGGTGAAGACATAATAATTATGATGGATTGTTTCGTTCGAGATTATTTTAAAGCCGAAAGATCTAGTGAAAGGGTCCGTTTTTGAAGCGGAACGACATTTTAAGTCCCGTTTATGCAGGCGTCGTGCTGTCATTGCGAGCAACTCTTTACTGAAGCCTATATGCTAGGCCTAGTCTTACATAACGATTATCTATCGCGAGCCGCCCAGACTTCCAATAGACGTAGCGCGCGTAAACACATGCGTGTCTGTTAGCATTCATGGCAAAGCGAGTGACTAGAAAAACGAAGAAATTTATCTGTCACTTCAAAGTTAACCCCTTTATGCGCGCTGCTTTTTCCCCGATACACGCCATACGGTCGTAAACCGGTTTTATGCTAACTCGATGTGTTCGCATTAAACAACATTACTGGCACTATTTCTGGATTCTCGTATTAAAATATTTGACGTGCATCAAAACTTGTGCATCGCGTATAAGGTAGCTGAATTAATTGTTTTGTCATTTGTAATAATAAATCTATATATATATATATATATATCTCACAATTCTATGATTTTAAATGTTTCTCTGATATATTTGAGGAGTTAATTTTTCTCTACAATTTCTGAATTTAAACTTTTTGCTAACAATAAACTACATTTTAGACGGATAAATAAAATGGATATAGTGAATTTATTTACAAAAAAATATTTTTGTAAATAAATTCGATAGATCCGATATTGAAAAATCGAGAGATGTGTCAGTGTTAAATGCTAATGATGCGATTGAAAAAAAAAAACTCAAGATCGTAAATCGCATTCTATCATTTAAGCGTCTGTTATATAAATCATAGCGCGAGTTATTTTTCTCGATGCGGTTTTTAAAATCGTCTTGCGCTCGGCGCCGTCTGTACGTGTGTATGTAGGAGAGAGACTCTCGAGATAAAAATAAATATCGATAAATCACACGCTTCAAAATATCCGTCCATTGCACAGGAATTTCGTGCAGGATGCGTGAGCGAAATGTCACCTTAGCGCGATACGCTAATGCAAGAGGGGGCGGCGGGGGGAATTGATTCGCGGCCAATTGCGCGTGTATTTATATCGTTCCAATTTTCTCACGCCGCCGCGCGCACGCCACTTTTCTACGTATGTGCGATCGCGAATCTACCGAGAGTAGAGTGTACACATCGTTGTTTTGCGCGTCTCAATTGATTATCACTTCTTTGTTATATAACTGCGCTCGCGTGATATCCTCTTTGAATTCTCATTGAGTGCGACACGTACTGTCCACGATTTTTTTTTCCAATGAAAAAAATGCCCGTCGAGTGTTTCCCTTAGGTACATACTTTGGCGAACAAAGACGTATCTCGAGGACGAGAAATTGTCATTTCTAAGAATCGCTGTCGATGGCTAATTATAATTTCGAAAAATATAATCGTGTATAAAATAGCAATGAATAGAAACGCGAAACCTAAGGAAACATTTTTCTCCTCCTTTTGCCTCGTTCTAAATCTTCGTAATAAATCGATATTTATTCTAAAAATTTAATTGTCAATTATCGCGATCTGTGCCACTCGATTCTATTCTTGTGTGGAAAAGAATGCGAGATGGTTACATAAACTCCGAATTATCGTCGATCCCAGTAAATTTTAGACACAGATATTTGAATAATCGCGTATATGCACGTACCGCTTTTCTACAGAGAAATCAAAGATCGGCGCGATTGGTATTGGATATTTTGCGCGTTAAAGAATGATGCACGTGGATCGTAATGACCAATCATTTGCACTTCCTGCGGCGCTCTTTCGATACCGCGCAATATTGTGCCCGTGAGCCAATGCTGTGACTATTAATGATGAGCGTATTAGTGACTCCGTCACTAACTCTATTCAGTGCTTCGATTCTTTTTTTATATTCCCATTTACAAAGCGTTAACGAGCTGTTGACTGCGGTTAACGAGCTGACTTCAATTATCTATCGAGCTCCATTCGCAATCGATAAAGTAAGGATCATTAACTTTAAAATATCTCTCTCTCTCTCTTTCTCTCATATATTCTAAGAAATAACCGCTGGCAACACAATATATCGGAAGAGAAATACATTTAACGCAATTATAATTGATCGATAATCTTGATAGTCATCTTGTTGTACAAGAAAAAAAAAAGAGAATTTAACTATCGTTTTTTTTTTATATCTCTTAGATGATACACAAGATTATTTATAGTAAAAATATGTTTGAATTATTTATCTTGCTTCGTGCTAATAATATTTCAATGACATCGACAAATATGAAGAAAACTTTAAATTCTCGCTTCGTCTCGTAGAGTCAATATCTGACGATCAAGTATGTTTTCCTTGCCGCGACGAACTTAAATCCGTCGCTTTCCTCTTTTTTAGAACGGCAATTCGGACAGCGTGCCGGCAGGTCGAGGCAGCGACCCGACCTCGCCCTCGCCCTCGCCTTCAGAGGGCAGGCACGCGGAGGCCGCGGAAACAACAGCGGGCTCCAACGTCCTCAAGATGAGCAGCACGGATTCGGCGGGCAACGCTCGCGGGCCCTCCTGCGGTCTCGTCAGTTCCCTTCTGCCCACCAGCTGTCGGGGTAGCGCGGAGGCGTTTGCTCGGTGTCTTCATCGACGGCTGACATCCTTGAGCGGCGAAAACGGCTCGCCCGAGCGAGCCGCGGATGCCGCCGTACCGCGCGAGACCTCGTGGTTGCATCCGTCGTCGTCGAGCAACCGCCACTCCACCGCCAACAGTCTCACCGCCACTAATCAACATCCGATTCTTCAGCATCAGCCGCGCCACAGTTCGGAGTCGGATCTCTTCTACGAGTTGGAGGACGGCTCGGGTTCGCCTGCCGAGGAAGCAACCGCTGCCGAGTTGGCGCACCTGCTGGTGAATCCAGAAATTTTGAAAGCGAACCATCACGACGCCTGCCACTGTTCGCCGAGTGGGACTAGGATGACGTCCGGCCTCGTGGGTGTTCACTCCGGAGATTCCGAATCCGGATGCATCTTTGCGTCACCGATTGCCGGCACGCCACCCGACAGCGATTCTTCAGAAGTGTTCTTCGATCCAGAGTCCTCGGACGCTGAGAAATTAAAGAACGAAGTCTTCTTCGACCCGGTCAGCACTTCGGATAGCGAAGTCAATAATTCGAATCTCACCAACAGTAATTTTATTCGCGCGAGAACCAAGATCGCATTGAACGGATGCGTTAGAAGAACGAACACGAATGTGGAACGCAACGAGGACACAACGTCCGAGTCGAGCTGCTCGTCGAGAAGAAATCCCGCTTCTTGCATAAATGGTCAACAGGAAGAACAGGTCGTCTGCAGTTCGGAAGATTCGCTTAACGGCAGGAGTTCTCAGGAAACGACGTCGCCCAGCCACGAGTCTCTATGGAGCACGTTCGACGATAGCACTATGTCACTGCAGGACGAGAGTCCGCCCAGGATCAACCAGAATTCCGTTGTTTCTCACATCTGTCTACCCAAGTCGCATTCAGACTCGGAGCTACCTAGCAACGGTATTAACACGGCAATATCCAACAAACTCAAAACAGATAGGTGGAACGAAGAGGTAGAGGAAGAAGAAGAAGATGAGGACAATGAAAAGAACAAGAACGACGAGCATGACGTTGAGGAAGTTAATTTCGTCAACGGTGTAGCGAAGATGGGCAATGACAATGAGCTCGATGACTTTCTTGATGATGTTGAAGACTCTGTTGATAAGGCGAAGAATCGGGAAGGCTGTACAGAATTTGCAGATATCACGAAGGCATCGTCAATAAATACGGCGCATGCAACGCCGCTAAAAGTGGATGATACGATTGCCAACGATACGGATCAATCTACTTATAGCAGCGCTGTTGATGTTCCGGAAGAGCTTACACTGGAATGCTCAAGCAGCGATGAGATAACAACTCCGAAGAGCGAGCTAAAGTTGCGGCTTGAAAACGACGACGCGCAATGTAATGACGAGGACAAGAGGCTGAGTTTGTTGCTGAAGAAGCTCGGTGGTAATTCCAACGTGAAGGAAGACTCGTCATCGCCGGAGCAAGAGACACAGAGCGAGATAGTAGAAGAGGAGGAGGACAGGCCGCAGAGAGTACGTAGATGTTCCTCGCTGAAGACGGGAAAAACACCGCCAGGCACTCCGCATAGGAAGAAGATCGTCCGTTTCGCGGACAAGCTCGGTCTCGATCTGGCCGATGTGAGGACGTTCCTGGACGAAATACCGAAGATACCGAATTCTGCGTATAGCGACTTGATCTACGATGACATTTTCCGACCACAACAAGACGGTAGTCCGGACAACATCGCGGCGACCACTAGCGATCACCACTGGTGCGATCGTTTTCAGGACGATGGCAGGCGCAGATCCATGTCGGCAATACCCAGGAAACTTGATCGGATGCTGGTGCCGTTGTTCCAGCAGCCTGGCGGCGCGGCGAACTTTCTTGATGTGGTGCGCGAGCGACGAGTTTGCCTTGAAAACGTACTGGTGCAGGACCCGGTGACCTTGGCGATTCAGGGCACGGTGCGTGTTATCAATCTCGACTTTCACAAATCCGTGCACATACGTTACACCCTCAACTCTTGGCGAAACTTCAGCGACCTGCAGGCGACGTACGTGCCCAACTCGTGTGACGGATTCAGCGACAAGTTCACCTTCATCCTCTATTGTCATACGCTACTGGTAGGTCAGAGGCTCGAATTCGCGGTACGTTTCCAGTGCAAGGGAGCGCAGTACTGGGACAACAACGGCGGTGCCAATTACTGCTTTCAGTGCCTGCCGGCCACGTCATCGCCCGGATACATACCGATCACCGCTGAGAATCGATGCGGCAATTGGTCACCAACGTTCTACTGATGAACGACTGAATCGACTTGATATGACGACGGCACGGAAACACAAACAGACTGAATCAGTTGTTAATGAAGAGGCTAACGGCGCGAACTCGCGGTACTTTTTACATGTTCCTAGACGTGCTCCGCGACGAAGTGTGAAAAATGAAATCTTCGGGATTTATCATGGTTTTTTTTTTTATGCTTACGCAGAGCTTTCGGAGAGCTTGCGTGACGATTGTGTTATTAATTTCACATTTGGCTGCGAAGGATTCTTTCAAACATACACTTTGGATACTAATAAGAAATATTTACAATTTTCTCGAAGATTATTTTTGTAAAACTTACTTTAGAAAATTAGTTTTTTCTAGACTTAGAAACGAAACAAGAATCGTGCATTTTTTTGTTTTTATTGAAGTGCGAAACAATTTTTTAAATTTTACATCAAATTTTTTTAATAACACACTAAAATATCTTTTGATATTTTGCACAGTTTACTCTCCGAAATCTTTTTCCACGAAAGCGTTTCCCGAGGAATCACGAAATATACTCCGCCCATTTCCTAAACTGTACCTGTCAAGCCAACGGAGATTACAATCTTGCAAGCTAAATATCTTCTCGCGCAAAGCGAAAAAACGAGAGTACTCGTTCGAAACTGTGAAATGGCCTAAACAGAGCTGGCACAAGAAACGTTAAGGACAAGTAGACGGTTTAAACGTTCCTATGGAAAGAGTACCTTTACAGAGTTTATGTCGGAGTTAAAGCTGATGAATCATTTAATCGATCGTACGAAGGAAATGTCGCTCACGGTCGCGATTTTGTTAGCCGGTACAAAACGACGACAGACGATAACGAAATGAACTTTGTTATAATATTAGTCCTTGTTAGCGATATTTTACAAATTTAGATTTTATCGTAGAAAATGTTCCGTAAGATGTTACACGTACAAATACATTTATACTTTTCTTTCGGGTTATTGTGCTCGACATGGGGTACACGGGATGGGACTTTTGAACAACATAAGATTGAACTGTAACTGGTGCCTCCAAAGATATATCACTCAATTATATATATTTTTCAATTCAATATAATAAAGATTTTAACGTTTTTATAAATCATCTCTTTTTTTTATCGAAAATATAAAGTCGAATTATTTTTAGAGCAAATTTCCCTCGCAAGTTTATTATCGGTTTCAAAATTATTCAATATTGAAAATAAAAAAATTAAAAATAAAAGAATAATGAAGAGAAATAAGTATAAGAACTGGATATATACTAACTGAACATTATTCTTTGCCCATTAAAAATCTCTTTTACACTAATATTTTATTTCTTATAGTAGGAGACCTAGTATATGCGTATATAAAAGAGTTCCATTCGTGTAAGAAAAAAAAAAAACGCGTGAATGGTTATTTTGTATATATATTATATGCATACGTGTACAGGTAGCGTCAGTATTGATGGCAGGCGTGTCATTCATTGACTAATTTTACTTTACGTTACTCAACATAATATTAATGCATTATATTATGTAGAACTCGTTGCGTTTTATGATATAATCCCTGTATATACGTCGATACGTTATACGATGCTTCTCTTACGCAATGTATGTACAATATATTATGCATTGAAAATGCGTCGATTGTGCGGATGGAAAGATTTTTTGCGAGAATTTATTTAAAATACGAATCGTCTGAGATAGAGATCTTTTTTTTTAATTTTATACTCAAAGATTGTATATCGCCGTTTTTGGATGCACAATTGACTTCTACTCTTCATACAATCATCATATTTTTGCAATTACGAATATCCACAAATATTTTAGCATCTATCGAATTATAATTATATGCTTCTCAGATGTTCTTCACATTTTAATAAGTAAATCGCATCTTTTAGCCATATCTAAAGAGTACAATGACATAAATTTTTATCTTATCTTTTTTTCAACTCTCGATCACGTTTTTCTGCATACTTAAGCTTGGGATTAATGCCGCTGCCATAAATCATTATTTTTTGCTCGTGACATTAATTTATAATATAAGAATTTATATGATATAAGAATTTAATATCGAATGTCACGTACACCATCATTATTGAGGCGCGCATAATAATGTACACATGTGAAACAAATCGAATAATCAAGTTAATCGCTAGACAATATTGTAGAAATTTTCGGCGTCGGATGTGTCTGTAAATTAGCTTCTTGGCGGAATATTCTGTAAAATATAAGTGTTGATAGAGTAAAGTAAGATATATTTGATAATAAAACAAATTTAACAAGTCTTTTAGTCATCAGTTGTTAAAATTTTTCTTTATCGCAGTTCTAATGGAGTAGTATTTTACACAGTTTTAGCCACGTTTTTTTAAATAATATTATTTTTTGTATTTTTCGGTGTTATTTATATTGATTGTCTTCCACAAAAAAAAATTTCTAATTTTAACTGTTTATCCAATAAACTGAAAATAAAAGAAATAAAATATCAACGAATTTGTCACGATAATTTTACGTAAAGTAAAAAATTTAATTAATACAAAAATAAAATTTTAAATATATATAAAGAATAAAATTTTATATATATATATATATATATATATTTTTTTTTTTTTCTTTACAACTATAAAAAAGTTGAAATTTGAAATGATATATCTCAAATTTTACCGTATAATATACTCTATATGTATAATGTGCATTATGAATATAATAACAGTGTAAAGATGTTATATATCGTACGTATGTTGAAAGGAATACTGTTACTGATATGATCGGTACGCCGTCACGGAAGTAAACTATCGAAAAGCGCTAATTATATGTGCGAAGCCTAAACACGGCGCACGTGTAACTTCCAGTAAGTGCGAGATTGTTAGCGAGAGAAGTCACACCGAGAATATTTTCCTAAAGATTATTATCAACGATTTATGTCGTCGATCAAGATGCAATGATTACTAGTATAACCGGTAGTAATAATTAAGTAATTATAGAATTAATTAATAATATAGCGACGATTGAAATTGTATCTTTCTGACCACCGAGTTAATCTTGTCGTATAGTCCGTTTCCGCTAGGTACATCGAAAAGAATGAAAAACGTTGCAATGAGTGCGTGTACTAATCTCATCGATCATTTTATGTACGGGGCTTTTATATATATATATATTCCTCTACTTTTTAATCTTAACGGGCTATAAAAATCGATGATGCGTGAATGAGAGTAGTTGTCATCATTTTTTTTTTTTTTTTTTTTGTTTATGTTTTTATTCAAATTGTATCTATATCTCGAAATCTCTCTCTTCCTCTCACAAATAAGCAATCTTCTGCGATTTGGAAGTGAAAGGCTAAATATCTTTGATATATTTGTATAGTTTCTTTCTTTTCTTTCTAGATCGCAGACCAATATTGCTCTCGCTGCGAGATATTGCTGTCATATCCTACATCGTTTATTATGTTGGAATATTCTTAATCGTTAGATCATTCTAAATCATATGACTATAAATTCATTAATCATGTTTCCTTGTACTTCCATAATGATATGTCCGATATACAAAGTAACCGCATTAATTAATGGAGTTCTGTTAGAAATACGTCACAATAGTAGTCCTGTAACGAATCATTAATGATAACGTCATAATAATGAAAAAGAAAAAAAAAACACTTTTAAAATTGGCTATCTGGATATTTTAAACACATGTGGTCTGATTATTTTGATAAAATTTTTTTTTTAATTTATGCGATAAATATGCGAAAGAAAATCGTACGTGTATGAAAAACATACAGTCACCTCTACAGTAATGATATGTCCGATTAAAGCAATTTACAAGTACAATACATTCTACCCTAAAAGATGACCCTAAAAAAGGGAATAAGAATTTACCAGTACAATACATTCTACCCTAAAAGGTGACCTTAAAAGAGGGAATAAGAAAGGACGCTTGGAAGATTCGATATGTAGCCGGGAGATTTTTGTGGAACGAACTATTTTTCTTAGTCCCCCCGTTTATACCCTATTAAGATTTTGTAACTTTAAAGGCGTTTCTGTCTCGGACACAGAAGAGAGATCAAGAGATCTCTAAACATTTTCATCTACGACGAAAATCACTCTTGCGAATATAATTTGTAATTGATAGTTTTTCGAGATAAAAGTCTTATCTTGTCGCGAATATTAGAAGACAAAGAAATAATACGGTGAAATATCGATAGTTACAGTTACAGTTGTATAATATTGTAAAATAAAGACTGTTAGATCTCCTCCCACACCTCCCAATTAGATCTTGAGAGTACATAATTGAATATATATAATAAATATATTACTTTTTATTTAATTTTAATCTCTCTATAAAATAGACTTGATTATATTTGTCATAAAATTTGTTATAAAAAATGTATTATATATACATATATATATTTGTCATAAAATTATGTGCCTAGAAAAATTATCCTTGAGCCTTTCGGGATATTTATTACAATTTACATTTATAATCTATACAATTTGTGCGAATTACATGTTAACGTAACATCGCATTTTACATTATCAATAGCCGATTTCATCTTGCAACGAGATTTAGTATGTATCGGTACCGTCCATGCGTCTCTCTCTCTCGGTCCATACCATTCAAACATTTCTGGATCAATAAGAATTAATATCGATTAATTTGTAGAAAGCCTTACGTCAGATAAATAACATATTCGTGCTGTTGATAAGAAGGTATGGATCGATGGAAAATGTGCCTAAACGTTTGCCTAATCATTAGATCATTATAAATCATATGACTATAAATTCGAAAATAATATCTGTGTCCGAGACAGCGTCGATTAGCATATATTTTTCTATGTAGATACATAGATATATGTGGATAAGTCGAAATCCGTGTCAAATCTTTTGCAATATTGAAAGCTATTACCGATAATTATATTTCTATTATAAAGTCAATGTAATACAACAGTCCAAAATAGTGCATATCAAGGATCGATTCAACTTTATATGTTTGCGAGAATAAAATACTGATCCTGCGAAGGTATATTTACGAAAGTTCGTAAATTTTATTGATGAATTTAGTTGAATATAAAAAAGTGTAATTAATGTCAAAGGGCGCTGATAAATTCACAGATAAAAATACCAAGTCTGAATATACATATATACATGGTGTTCAATTGTAAAAGTGCAAGACCAAATTTGCTTTCGATTATTATGCAATATTCACATATTGTTATGCAATGCCCAATTAATCCTTTTATCTTTATGATACATCGAATAGTTAAAAGTTGCGCTTGAAAACTGATTCTCAATCTAACATGTTTATATTATTAGCGTAACATATGTTTATTTATAAATATGGTATTGTGTGTTGTATATATCGTAAGAGAACTTCGAACGATTGAAAAATTAATGAAATGTTTTGCGAAATTTTATCAGAATAATTCTCGACGTTATATTCGCATAATTTGTTACAATCATCTGTATTGTTAGATGAAGATATTAAGTTAAGCGTTCTTTCTTTTCTAATCGCGTCAATTCACACGTTGTAAGGCGAGAATGCGTGCGTAAATAACGTTGTTTGAAAATAGAAGTTAGATATATGCGCGAAAAAAAGGCTGAATAGGGAAGGAGTACAATATGTATAAATATATACAAACATATACGATATTTCTGTAACACACATACACGCATACACTCATACTCTTGTTCTATATATTATTGAAATAATAAATGAAACGATTTATAATTTTTTTTTGTTTTGTGATCAAAAAAATTTGTCTTATATTATATATATATATATATATATATTCTTAGCTTCATCTTATATTTTTATCCTCATATTAGAATTAAGTTGAAAAATTAGTGTAAAAATTAAATTAAGTATAAAACAGTGAGATATTTTTGAACCCTCGTTTTTTATATATGAAAAAAAAAACTGACTAAAAAAAATATATAAAACTGCTTTCAAGATGGATAAATTATGGATTCATTTTCATGTTGCATCATTAAATTTCACTTACGATTTCGTCTAATTTGAAATGGAAAAATTTATATCCAATGTACCAGAATACTAAATGATGAATAATATTTCTTGGCTCACCAGTTAGAAAATGTAAACATTTAAAACGCGCGCACAAATATCACGGTTTGCGTGTTCACGAGTCTCGTTTTAGAGATTCTCAAAATAAAAGTAACACTATATATATATATATTCCCGCACTTGTGATGCGAATTATTTCATCGGATGGAGGAGTGCGATTTGGCACGTACGCTTCATTCGAACGATACAGATAGACTTCTTTCGATACTGAAAAAATATCAAGTTAACATTTACCAAAGTATTTCAAAGTATTATCAGCGAGATCGTAGATTTTAAAGTTGATATTTAATCCATGAACAGGTGTGACTTGATAACGATAAAAGCTATCGTTGACAACAGATCCTTGAACGGTAAGACAACGCGAGAGGAGTGTTCGAAAGGTGATTCGTTTTTTTTTTTCTTTTAAATGGCAGCGTTTTATTCCAAATAATCGATGAAAGTACAAATAGTGTGTTATACATTTTCTCTTCACAAAGCGCAAATACTCTAAATGTTTAACCTGCATAATTCCTTTCTATTATCGTAAGTAACTCCGCGATTAAAAGTATCCTGGTTTTATCAGTCTTTGCGTCGTTTTTTCATCACTGACCCAAGAGAAATCATTGCGAAAACGCTACACTTCGATCGCTGTGAAATATATATGCCTAGAATGATAAATGCGTTCCAAATTCGCGTATAACTCGCGCGTGATTCCTATTAAAAAAAAATATAGCAACATGACGTCCGATCGCAGAAACCATGTGGCACTCGTTGAGAGCGTCTCTATTTCTGGATTGCACGTTGCGCACACACATCCACGTCACACAATATAATCTTTATATAAAACGAGAGTCCTTCCTTCTCCTGAAATTTTGCAAACATTCAATGCTAAATGTACATCAATCTTTCTCATCTTCCTTTAACATGAGTCTATCAAGATCCTCTGAAATGGTACTGGATCATTACAATGATAAAGAGATTTAATCATTCTCTTTTTTCTTTTTCTTCATAATTTGATAATGTCATGAGATTTTGCTCCTTCATTAAAATTTTTTTAAAAAATTGGTACAGTGATCGCCAAGGAAGCGAATCGAAGGGAACAAATGTATATTTCCTTCTTTGTCTTTATGGAAAAGTTATTTTAATTAAATCTTTGATAATTAAATCTTTGACGTTATAAGCTCCTTATTTCGGCTCGAAATAGTCATTATTGGGATTGCGATTTCGATAATATCGTAATAAATTAATAAAGAACACAGTATTTTTCGCGAAATATTAATCGGGAAGTTATTATAGTCTCTTTCTCTTACAAATAAAATATTATTTCTATATCATTCGATATCCAATCAAATTCTCGTAAATTAATAATCCTTCGAAACTAATTATCATATTTGTTTTGTGCAAAGCTTTAGCGAATCACTCTAATCAATGCACTTATATCGAGAGATACGTCCTTCTTCGTAATGCTTTTTGCACGTCAACCTTTTAATAAGTACATTCGTGCATATCAATGGACGGAAGATATTTTTTATAAAAATTGTTGCTTCCCAATCACAGAACATCGGACGGCAATTTGAGAGCTCTGTATTGTCTGTAAAGTCGTTGCTTGCAAAACTGGTAGAATTCGACTTCGCGAGTAAAGTTGTTGCGCACCAGATTCTTCACCTCCTCGCTGACTGGCGGTTTGAAGAAGTTCCGGTTGATCCTTGTAAACGAATTTATTTGATCTGCGTGAAAGAAATTGAGAAACATTATATACGATCGAAATAACGTAATGATAATTTAATTCTGGCAATTTATAACAATTTATAACATACATAAAAATATCAAGATATTATTAGTACTAATAATTACTATTGTATACAAGATTCTATTAAAATGTTTTAAACTTTTTAGCAGCGTATCCTATTAATTGTAATTGTAAAATAATATTGTACAAACGTAGCTATACGTAGTACAAATATCGCATACTCATCGATGACGTTTAATTAAAATAATTGATTATTTACCATAATAAACATTGGTGGCTCCCTGGAAAAACCGTGGTATGTAATTTTCCAGCACCGTAAGAGTCATGTTCATGTCCTCCAAGACACCAACCACCGCATAATGCTTCTCCACCGCCAATTTAGCTCGCTCCAGGGCACCCACAGTGTTAAAAGGACTTAAAAAAAACAAGTATATTAAATAATGTCACATGTTTATATATATATATATATATATATATATATATATATATATCATCCTGATAACTATAAGAATTAAGGAGTATTTTGAAATTCATCAAAGTATATTATTAATTACATTATTTTAATATGTATATTATATTGTATTTATTTAATATATTTGAAAATTATTTGCATTATTGTGACGTGTGTGATTTAATTATTTACCTAGAGATAAATTTTTGATATTTTACGATATTCTTACGTGCATTTCTCGCTGTGTCCACAGAAGAAGAGCGTCTGCCTGCGATGATCGCCGATACCTTCGTGGACCTCGCCCTCCAGATATCTGCACTCTCGATCACCCTTAAGGACGCACGACTCGAAGTCCTTCTTGAGCCAATTGGGATCGGGTAGCGGCAGATCCGGAAAGATCTGCTTCCTCTCCACGTAATACCACGGCGCTCTTACATAATAATACCAGGATATGACCCTCTCCACAGGATCGCGGACCACGTTGATGTAAATCGGCTCTGGCAGATGGAATCTGACGACGAGGAGAGACACAAGGAAAGTAGTGAGTAGAAAATGGTGAGTGGTAGCAATCATTCAAATTGCCTAGGCTAATCTCGTGGCACTCACTCTGTGAAGTTAGTAAAGCAGACGTGCTTTACGTAGACAGACGGCTCTGAATAGCTGCTGACCATCCTGGCGAGATGGAGCTGAAAATGTATACAAGACAAAGTTAATTCAAAGTTATGTACAAATTATATTGCGAAAAGTAATAAATCTTTTATTGTTATTTTTCTTATTACAAGCTTACAGTTCTTGTAAATAAGAAGAAATCTTTTTACGCAAAGATCTAGGCAAGCATCAACTTGAACTCTCGCTCTAAATCGCACATGCGGATTCTATTTTCTCTCGTAATGACAAGATACACATCTGCCCGCAGATCGATACTCTCTTATCTTTATCGTTCTTCGACAGGTTTCTTGGCAGGTTTTTATATAAAAAATAAACGCCACGTTTCTTCTCTCCCTTCATAATTTTATCATGAAAGACCCGCGGCGAGCACGAGGAAGTACAAGAAGAAGAGACGGAACCGTTAGCGCGTGAATCACTTGATCGGTCCGAGTATCGTCGTACTTTTTTATCACCATGTAGGGCTCGACGGGATTATAAATTAAGATAGGTAATTACTACGCGAACGTCGCTGCGCGATTGATGATAATTGATTGGGGCCCCTTCTGGCCGGGGGTCGTTCGTTACCTGTTCGATCGGCGCAAGACGTATGGTCTCGACTCGCTGCACGCGGTCCCTGTTGAACGAAAACGCGTTCCTTATCGATAGCCTCCTCAGCAACTCCATGAAGGTCTGCGAGCCGACTTTCGGCACGCGATTGAAGAACAAGACCTGCCGGTCGGCCCTTCTCGTATTGTTGAGGGCTTCAATGTTGAGCACCTCGTACTGTTCGTCATACTAGAAAAATCGTTAATATTTTAGCGCATCAATACTTATATTATTTAATTTAAAAAATAAATGATTTAATTTTTCTCTATACTCGACTGAATTAATATTTAAATATAATTGTCATAAAATTAATATCTCAATATTTAAATATAATTATTCATGAATAAAATTATATATATATATAAGGCGGCATATCGAAATGTCAAAATAATCTTTCAAAAACGCGCAAATGTAAAGGAACATCTGAGGAACAGAAATTGAAATGCGGAGAATGTTGCGGAGATATAATTTACCGACGACTTTAACCACTCATTTTCGGCGCCGACCCGTCATTATCGGGGATTCGCGTTCCCCGCGAAAGAGAGAACATATTGTTTTGCGCGGGACGTTTCCGATTCCCTCTCGTTAGATAACGATTCGTGTTATTAGCAAGTCATTCCGCGGCATAAGGCGAACGAAGGTAAAGGTGCTTTAGCGCAAGTGTAGGCAAGGCAGATACAAGAGGCCAGCTGCCCGCGTCGCGAATTGCTGATACCCAGCAGCGCGGTAATAAGATCCATTCTCTATCTCTCTCTCTCTCTCTCTCACTCTAGTCTCGCGTATCTTTCACGTATATTTTCGCCACTAGCAGTTGTGCATCGATCGATGTATTTTCTTTTTTTTTTCTCCGGCGCGAAACGCATGCTGCATGCTAATTTATCAGATCGAAGCGTCGCAAAAATTAGCGCCTACACATGCGCGTACATATGTATGAGCGAAACGTGTCTCGTTTCCGCTTCATTAAGATGGGATGTAAGAGAAAAAATCGCGCAATTTTCATAAATTAGATAACAAAAGTCATTAAAGGGAGTAATAAAAGGCTTCTTAATTATAATAATTGTAATGCGAAACAAAAATGTCATTATCGTTCATTGATGATTTCATCTAAGATTCTTCCCTCTAAGTTCTGGATTATTAAGTACATACAAAGTAATTCTTTGCTATATATATATGAAGTAATAATTGCGCTAATTACCTTCCCCGTAACAGTACGCTGCACATTTGAGTAATGAATGATTCCGCTTGGATTGGAATCCGTTTGAACGCCTTCTGAAAACATAGCACAGCATCGTTAATAATGATTAATATATCCTGATAATTAAATTAATTAAAACGGCGTCATAATAACTGTGTAAGAAGGATATATCGAGAAATTCAATTTTTTCAGAAATTTATTTGAAAGAAATTAAATTTATCAGAAATTTATTTGAAAGGTGAACAACGGACTTTAGTTTTTCCATAACGTGGCCGAATTTTTTTTTTTTCTTGTCTCGCGGAGAAAACTGCGGATGGATTTGTGTTGTGTCATTGAAGAAAAATTGTCTCTGCGCGGAAGTGAACGACGAACTTCGTTTAACGTTTGATGGACAGCCACGTCACGCGAGTCAGCGAATGTCCCGAGATTCCCTGCCTCCGTCGTCACGACCACGTGGGAAATTGCGTGCGTAATGACGGGAGATCTCTAACTGAGACACACGTACAGCTTCGCTTTAGAGAACATTCGTATAGCGTAAAATTCAAAAATTCCTTAAAAGTGCCTTAAAATCTCTTGGAATCCCTCGGAATTTATATTCTAGTTTATTAAAAAGCCATACTCCAATTTATCAAAGTCTTATATATACGTGTCGTTGACTCGATGTTTCAATGTTGCTATTTAATTTTATATTTGTTTTCAGTTATAATAATTTTTATTCGTATACGGAGTAAATTATTATTGTAAATATAGTAAATTATTATTGTAAAAATTACAACATAATTTTTGTAATCGTAAAACATACTAACATATAAAATATTACACACATAATATTTTTATTTGATAACATATTTCATATGTATTATATTTTACAAAGAAGTATTTATTCAAATTTTTCGATGCATAAATAAATGCATAATCGTTAACAAACAATAGAATAAATACATTGTAGCAATATAAATATTTCATACATTCAAATATTTTATACATTTATAATTCTTAATACCGTTACATTCTAGCTTTACAACAATGTTGTAAAAGGCAATATATTTTTCATGTAATTTGTACCGTTAAATTTTCTCATTCGCATACTATTTGAGCCTGACACATGTCTATCTCATTTAACATTCAGCGAAATAAAGAGATATTTCTTGGTTCTTCAGCAGTTTCTCGAACTTATCTACAATTTCACGGATTTATAATAACTTGGAGATATCGCGAATGTGTCGGCGGCTTGTTGTCCGACGTGACACGCGTGCAGATCTCTATCGCGTATTTCCCGACACGCGACGGAATTCGTTGCGACGTACGAAGCTACGCCGGAAATACCGTAACAAAGTCCGCACATGATCCGTTACATGTGTACGAAACAACGACGGAGTTATCTCATAGAGAGTCAGCACTGCGGGATTGCCGGCTCGGAACACGTTGCCTGCGAACATTGACGGATAAGTTCGACGATCCTTAAAGTTCACTTTAGTATACATAATTAATATTATAATTACGTAGTCTTTATAAGTACACAGTCTTTATAAACGCGCGCGATAATCGACGCACGATAACAGAAATTTGACGATTTAACTATGGGATTATACAATAATTTCTCATGGGCTGTGTGATTGATTATCGACGCTTCGAAATTTATCAAATCTCTTAGATCTTCACGAGTGAGTTCTCCGCGAGAATAAATCCTTTCCTCCGACTTTCCTTGTCAGCGCGGACACTGCACGCGAGTCGCGAAGTAAAACGAGACCCCACGGATAAATTAGCACGATCGCGGTGATTAAGAGGTCGCCGCGGAACTCGGCCAAGATCAGCGATCCACGGAAGGGACGGGAATCGAGTCGTCTCCATAGACAACCGTCGGTCATCTCTAGAAAGTTTACCGCGCTCCCCGTCGAGATGCTGCGAGAGAGAATCATCTCCTCTCACGCGCGAGAGAGGAAAAAAGAAAAAACGCTCGCACGCTGCGGGCGATGAGCGTCTCTCCCTCTCTTTCTCTCTCTCTCTCGCTCTCCGTATTTCTGCTCCGACGCAGCCAGCTGGAAATGAGATCTTGTTTCGTGCGAAGCCGCCAGGCAGATCATCCGGTATATACTTTGTCTCCGATCGACGCGACTAATCCGATTCTTCCGCCCGATTGCGGTTTAATCCCCGCGATTTAACGCCCGACGAGCGCGTCCGCATTTAAACGAGCACGCGTAACGCGACGTGTTATTTTCATCGTTCGCACGAGAGTATATTAATTTGTCGAAAGTATCGAGTTTCGAAAGTTTTCGAATCCCATTCTTCAATAACGCTTATCTGAAATTGATCGCGCGCACGCGAGAAAGTTTCGTTTCGGAGCGTTCGGCAAGAGCGTTATGTCTGTTTATATCCCGGCACGCGGTGGTCACGGACGGTCAACGATTAACATTCCGTCTGAAATCTGGAAATCAAACTCAACGCGCATGAGAGGAGGAAATCGTCCGTGAGGAAAATGTAGCATAGCGGGCAGTCTCCGAGTCGAGATTGTACGGGGAGATAAAAGCGCGCGGACTCGCGAGAACAGCATCCCTCGCGATCGCCAGGAAAGATGCGAGGTCGCTTCGTGATCGGACTGACAATGCCCTGGCTAGGAGGGGGCGACTAGGGGGGTGGGGGAGGGGAGGGGCTTCTTCAGTGACCTCACGCAACGCCGACGGTGGACCGGATTATCGATGGTGTATATCGCCTCTGTTCTCTCTCTCTCTCTCTCTCTCTCCCTGTTTTTCTCTCTCTGTCTTTCTATCTCTTTTCTTTTTCGATGGCTTTTTCCTTCTTTCGAGGCAAATAGCTCCTTTATCGCAACACTTTGCGAACGAAGCTAAGGTAGACGTTCGATTGACGCGAGCATCGCAGCTGCAACTCGCGCACAATGCCGATGAGTTATGCACAAGATTGGTTCGCGATAGCTCCATGTAATAACGGTTTCCGTCGGCATTGTGTTCCCCCCACTTTCCTTTAACTCTTGCTTATAAAATCGAGTTCCGTATAATAGAAAGCCAACTTCGTGGGCGCATACAGCGTAGGTGTCATAATTAATACCCGATCGGCTCGTTATAACTGTACGCTATCGAGCCGATAAAGGCAAAATTTTCACTTTGAATATTTTCTCTCGTGCATCTTGTATATTCCTCAAAGCTGGCATTTAAATGTAAATTGTTCTTAATTAAGCGCACTTTCTTTGAATTGTTAGATACTTCCTATTATTATGTTTTATATTCAGGACGATATCTATCGGGGTGAGGTTTTCTTTCCTCGGATCGCGCAAATTGAAAATCGTTCGAATATAATTTATTATCGGCCAATATAATTTATTATCGTGCTTATGCAAGCGACGCCAGAGGACATCCATCGGTTACAATCGGCGAGCCTCGTGACTGATACAGATGCAAGTTTAATGACGGACGGACGAGAGGCACCGCGCGCGTCCGGAACTGCACGCTCGCCGAGGGCATCGTCGTTCAGCGTAGGCGTAGAGGCTTTATTCACGTCATTCACAAGCTTAAGACGTAAGCCGCGGTTACATTGATGGCCGCAAAAAAATACCATCGCCCCGTGCGCATCTCCCGATCGTTGATCTTTGCCCGATGGAGCGGGAACAACTCTTCGACTCCCTATGCTCTCTGTGTCTATACGCGCTCTATTACGCCAGAATGGGCGTCAGAATTATATCCAGGATCTCGCGTATATGGATGGTAGCTACAAAATTTTCTTGGAGAGAAATGAAGAAAAGGAGAGAATGAAAAACCTGATATTTCCGTTGGTGATTTTTCTGGCAGGCGTTTTTAAGGCGAATCCAACAAGAAACTTTATTTTATTATTTTATATAAAATTGAGATAAAATCAGAAATGATGTTAGATGTAGATAAAATATATAAAAAGTACAGAGATTCATCGATTACCATCCATAATTTATAATTTGATATCTATGATAAGAGATTCCAATAACTTTACGTGATTTCCTCTCTATTTCTGGGAAGGAAAAATGATATATAAAAAATATTGGTAATTCTCTCTCTCTCTCTCTCTCTCTCTCTCTCTTTCTCTCCTAATTTTTATTTAAAATTTTCTATTGACATTGTAATGCTTCTACATCATGTAATAAATTATCTATTTTTTTTTATATTATAATATGATGAAAGGCAAATTGTGGAATATGTGTTATTCTTTCCACATTCTAATTTTATATCTATGCTGTGGAACAACCCAATTTTTTCTTCATAATTTAACGCCATGCTGTTGCGTGTGCAGGAACAATCTCGTTTCACATTCCATGTACCACAAGCGGCGGCAATTAGTCTTTATTAATTTTTAGAAAGACAACCATTAATTATTACATAGTCATATATAGTGTTTCTTCTTTTAATGTTGCGAATATGGCAATACATCTGCAGTGTATGTATTATAACATACATACATGATTGTTATATACAAGGAAAAACTACATTTTGTGGTCATATGTAATTGATGCATTCAATAATATATTGAAGGTTTACATGTTTGCATGAAACATCACTTTTACACTTGCTGTAAGTATTCTCAGAATTATGTATATCAAAGTTCCTTCGAGATTGTTGAATAAATGCATTCGCCTTGTTCTCAAGCATAATTGCCACTTAAACAGACGATTTATCTCATTAAATCTAGATCTATGTTCGAGAAAAAAAAAAAAGGAAGCACTCAGTATTTATGTTGTAAATATTTATGTGTGACAGATAGAGAAAAAGGAAAAGGAAATGATATGATTGTTCGCTGGGCAATAGAGAGAAGATTGCTTCGGCAACACAATACGCGGATCTCTTGTGCACTTGCGTCGCTTTTTACGAGATGCGATTCCTCTCAGCATACGATTAAATAAAAGGGGGATAAGTGCAATCTTTTTTCCTCAAAATTCAAGAAGATCGGTTGATCGCGCTCCGCTCTTGCGTATCAATTCGAATTATCTCTCGCGATATTTCCCGAGTCGGTTTTACGAGACTGCACGGACCCAGGGAAACTCGTTTCCTTTGCTTCCGCGGCCGAGATGTTGCGCACGAAAAAAAAAGAAAGGATGTCAGGACGGCGGACCGGATCGGCAACCTTTTACTCCTATTTTGGTCAGTCGCCTTTCGACCCGTTGATCCAGAACTCGAGAAAGCTGTAGAGGTCGATAGAGAGAGAGAGAGAGAGAAGGGAAGGAGGAGGGAATGACGCTTGCATCTCGGGGCGATTCTGCGAGCTAATTGTTCGTGACGCCTCGAAGGAGAAGCTCGCCGCGGTAACTTTCATCTTACAATTAGCCAAAAGTGGGGCTGAGGGACGGGAGATAAAATTTCCGCCTTTCCTTCACGAGGTTACGATCGGCACGTACACCGTGTATTTGCAAGGTAAAAATAAATTGAGAAAGAGAGAGAGAGAGAGAGAGAGAGAGAAAAAATGACATGTGAAAAGTAACTCTCTTGGGCTTGGCTACCGTGGGAATACAGGTGCATGTATTTAAAAGCGCGTGAAAAGTCGCGCGTTGCATATAATTGATTTACCGTGACAGCGATTGCAATTTCTTTAATCAACTATCTAGGAAATAGGGATCACGGATTTTTATTGTACACGGATATGATATCGCGATAGCTTATGCTTCTCTCTCTCTCTCTCTCTCTCGCTCTTGTCTACAATTAATCTCGTCCCGCTGTTTGAAGAAGAATCGTTTGGCAAAGATTTTCTCGCAAACTGGCACTATCTGATAGCACTAATGGAAAACTAATGTGCGACAAGAGACATACGTTGCTATAAAATTAATCATGACTGAAAGCGAATGAACGCGAAAGTCAATTACCACTACTGTGTCAAGTCGACAATAAACCTGATGACACGTTGCTGCAGCTGTCGCGCGCGGTCTTGATAAAAAAAAAAAAAAGTTTTTAGGTAACAACGAGAAATTTGACGAGTGAATTCGAATAGTCAATGATCGCGATGAAATTGTTTGAACTCCGTACGTCCGTTCCGCGAGGAAAGGCGTTTGCATATAAAGGAGTGCCTTACACGAGAAATTCGAAAGGGAGCTACCTGACTACTTTCGCGAAGCGCACGTTCTAAGAATGGAGAATGTGGGTCGTCATCGGAACTTCTCGAAGTCATTCTGATACTTCCTATGCGCTTGAAATGCTCGGGTGCAATTTATTTTGTTTACTAACAAAATAAGATATCCGGCAAAGAAATAATTTATAAATTGCTCTCTCGTTTTCAAACACTTTATATAACTAATTTTTCAGAAACTGTATATAAGATAATTTCTTTTTCTCAAAAATTGACTTTAATCTTTAACTTGTTAAGTTTGTATTATTTTTACAATTATTGCTTTGAAGAATAAAAAATCCTGAACGTTGTCAAGATTTGGAAAAAATTTATTTTGCGTGATTTTCAATCTCACCGATTCAATGAACGAAAGCGATAGAACTATTTTTATCGGATGATTTGTGGACATTCAATTTCTATGGTGCAAATTCTTGGATTAATATCAACCTTTCGAGAAGTACAATAATTAATTTGCGTATAAAGCTTGCAGGGAAAGAGAGTTCCGAAAATGGGATGGCAAGAAGCTCCTCTCTCGGATATCGACGCGTGACTATCCTGGCGGAGTCACGTATCTCTAGGATGTCGACAATAACGAGGGATCCGTAATCGTGACATACCCGCCTTCATCTGCGGTCGAAGAGAAAAAGCAAGATTTCACGGTAATAGAATCGGCCGCAAAAGATACAAAAAACTCGCCGGATACAAAGGAGGAAAACGGACTCGCGGACTGTCGAGATTCGCGAATTCTTCTTCTAGTATCGAGGAATTCGAGAAATCCGCAATTTCACAAAGATATTCGCAATTAAAAGGAATGCTTATCGTCGTACAATTAATAGCGTGCTTCAAATCCATGGGAACGGTGTCAAGAGATTACTATGTTTTCCTGTCGTTATTAATTTTCTTGTGGAATTTCGTTACGCTTGGAGTGAAATTCTAATCGAAGAACCTTAAACCTCTTATACTGCGATAAATAAGTTTAATATAAATAATTCAATAATTACTTCAATTAATTTATCACAATGAGTAACTATATAATAAATTCAATCTGTTTAGTAGAATCTTCTTTTCTTATCGAATGATAATCCTGCACATCATACATATGTAGCTATATTATATGTTTAAGTGCCGAGCTCACGCATCCTTTTAATTATCATCCATCTTTTTTATAACGTAGCTATAACGGTATAATAACGACATCAGGTTAGACTTTCACTTACAAACGGTAATAAATTCGAAACGATGTCATCGAGCAATAAATGTTTTCGATCATAAAATAGAGATTTTATTCACTGATTTTATTAAGGTTTACAACCTTAGTATCTTATTTAACACGCGCGTGAACGCGTGTGTTTCTCGTGGAATGAGCTTCATCAACTAATTCCCATCATTTGTCTTCAGGAAGTTAAATTGTTATTATTTCCCGTTCAAAGTTTATCGATCGGCTCTTAATAACCGATCAAAAGTGTTTCATAAGCGTTCTCCGCGCGAAATACCGTCATCTCGCATTCGATCTCGCAATTCCACTGGAGGAGATAAATACCGCTTCGTCAACTAGAAGCGCGCATCACGATCGCAAACAATTTCATTATGCGAAACTGAGATCGCCAACCGAGATCGTGTGCGTTAACGGCATTTCCATAATGTTAGCTGATCATACAAACGCGATCGTTCGTTTGTATAATCGCTCGATTGTAGCATCCTTTTTACGTGCTAATGATACAGTGGAATAGAAACGTGCGCTTTCTTTTCCCTTTACGATAGCTATTATCATGCAATGTTATTAGGTGGAACTTGCGAACGGTAGCCGTTAAATTGTGTAATCTCAAGTATATATTATTTAATTTAACCGGTCTATATTTCTATACTTACAGTATATAAAGCGAGCGTGATTTTTAAACAATCGTCTTTTTTTCTTTTTTTTACATTAAAATAGATTATTGCGATAAAAGGTCGATAAGAATCTCTTTCTATCACTCTTTATTTTACTCTCATTTCCTTCTTCCTATTTTCTTGCTTTATAATATTTTGATTAAACGACGAAAAGAAATTATCGCCTCTCAGGATCTATAACGCGGAAGAGACACATGCTGTGTCTGTAAAACGCATATTAGATGCATACGAGGATGGTCGATCCGCTCGTGTATTATGTATGTAAATGTGCAAAATGATCCAGCTCGTTGATGCGTTTCAGGGAAAAAATTACTTGAACTGGGTTAAACGGACACCACTATTCGCATCGTTTCCTCCGGATAATGTTTGACCTATAACGTATCGTTATTGGCTCGTGCAAGAATATAAGTATGGCTCTCACGTCGCTCGCAAGTTTATTGTCAAGACCTTATAGACCCTATTGAAAGACCTTACGAAGAATATATTGCCCATATATATGTGAGATTATATTTTTTTCGCATAAAGAAACAAGATATTAGAATTTAAATTTGCTTATTATAAAATTTAGAGAGAGAGAGAGAGAGGGAGATAGTTTCAGTTTGCTTCGCAAGATAATCTATTATTCGCGACAAGATTTTTATAGAATTCTATTTATAATCTTATATATCGTGTAATATAAGCAGAAAATATTTAAAGAAATAAAATACCTACATGTATAAAATACATATCATGCACATATATATTAATAAATAAAATTATAGAATTCCATCTTGAATTTTGCGTGAATTATAGATTAATTATAAATTAAAAACTCTAATTTATTAAGCTAATTTATTAAATTTATCTTTATCAAATTTATGTTACGAGCTCTTTATACGATAAAGAAAGATTGACATTTTGTGTCGTTACAGTTAAGTAATACCGTACTATTGGGTTGGCAACTAAGTCATTGCCGTTTTTGTCGATAGATTCACTCTACACTTTCTTTTGTTTTGTTAGCGTGGCCAGATCATCTAACCTATATTTTTTTCTTACTGTATGGACTTCTACGTTTAATTAGTAAAAAAAATTTTTTGATTAGTTTTTTAGTTTTGTTTTTATCCCAATTTAAAAATGAAAGAACAGGACGTGCACTTCCGACACATTTTATTGTATTACTTCCGAAAAGGCAAGAACGCATCGCAAGCACAAAAGAAGTTATGTGCCGTATATGGAGATGAAGCCTTAAAAGAAAGGCAGTGTCGAAATTGGTTTGAAAGATTTCGTTCCGGTGATTTTTCACTGAAAAATGCACAACGATCTGGCCGCCCAGTCGAAGTGGATGAAACCCATATCAAGGCCATTATCGATTCAGATCGTCACAGCACAACACGAGACATTGCAGAGAAGCTCAATGTGTCGCATACATGCATTGAAAAAAAATTAAAAACCCTTGGTTATGTCAAGAAACTTGATTTATGGATCCCTCACCAGCTAAAGGAAATTCATTTGACGCAACGGATTAGCATCTGTGATTCGCTACTGAAACGCAATGAAAATGATCCATTTCTGAAGAACCTAGTTACTGGCGACGAAAAGTGGATAGTTTATAACAATGTTACTCGCAAGAGATCGTGGGTGAAGCAAGATCAACCAGCCCAAACAGCATCAAAAGCAGAGATTCACCAAAAAAAGATTATGCTGTCAGTCTGGTGGGATCACAAAGGAATTTTGTATTTTGAACTCATGCCGCAGAACCAAACGATAAATTCAAATGTGTATGTTGAACAACTCGACAAACTGAAGGATGCAATTGAAGAAAAGCGGCCGGTATTATCAAATCGGAGGGGTGTTGTTTTCCATCATGATAACGCAAGGCCCCACACATCTTTGGTTACTCGGCAAAAATTATTGGAACTGGGTTGGGATGTTTTGTCACACCCACCATATAGCCCTGACCTTGCGCCTTCGGATTACCATTTGTTTCGTTCCATGCAAAACTCTTTAAATGGTAAAATTTTTAACAACGCGGATGATGTCAGATCACACCTAATTCAGTTTTTTAATAGCAAAGACCAGACATTTTACGAACGGGGAATTTTTACGCTGCCAGAACGATGGAAAAAGGTCATCGACAAGAACGGGCAATATCTAATTGAATAAAGTTATATTTTTAAACAAAAATTCTGAATTTGCCTTCTTATTTGAAATCGGCAATGACTTAGTTGCCAACCCAATACATATTCGTTTTAATTACAAGATTTATAGACACGATTTCTTATCGAATATTTAAACTCGTTTCTATCCGTAAAACTTTAAATGACCTACAGAGAAGTTTCGCTCTTATTCTGCCTTTTATAGTTATCATATTGCTGTTTTCAAATGCACCGTAATAATTTAGTAGAGCGCGTTAAATGTGTGCTAACATTAATAACGCATCGAAAAGAAAAAAAAAAAGAGAAAAACGTTTATATAATGATAGTAATTAAAAATCTTGACACATATTATATATCTTGACATATATTACGCCTTAAAATGTTTTGAAGTGACTAATAATTGCAATGGATTGATAATTAATAAAAATATAAAGTCTTCTTAGAAAGAGATTTTTCAATTGAGAGAATAATCCCATCTTGCAATTAACCTACTTTTGCGAAGACGTTCCGTGCAATATTAGCAATTCTATTTCAACAATATACGCTTCAACAAATGTTATTATTATTGTCACCATGATGTATTCGTCCGAAGAAAGGAAGCTATTATAATCTCAGCATGCATTCTCATTTCAATGAAGGTGGACGATAATAGATTAACCAATTGCAATTTCCAATTGGAGAATCCGACAGTATTGTATATTGTAAAGGGAACAATAAGGATCGTTCCCTATTCTGTGTCTTAAACTGACCGACTGATTGTGACCGGAACAATGGCACATTGCATGACAACAGTTAGGAAGAAAGCGCGCGACGAACAAAAGGTGAACGGCGTTCTCAAATTTGCGTTTAATTTTCTGTGACATGGCACTTCCTTCTCTTGCGAAGAAAGATGTGATCTTGATCTTGTCTCATTAATCAAACCGATAATGCTGCAGAAAATCAAGAAGTATAATTTTTTTTTTTTTTAGAAAATTACCTTTCTAATTGACATGCAACCATTATTGAGTTTAATCATTTAGTCTTTTCCTCAAATTTAGATTTTGTTCATAGATAGATTTTATTTATAGATGAAAAAATTATAAAAGAAAATTATAATTATAAAGAAAATAAAAATTATAATTATCAAAGAAATTATTTCTTTCAAAATTGCTATGCAGATTATTTTACTCAACAATTTCACACTAATTGCTGATGATCGATAGATGTTTGATTGACTGCTTAGGCAGTTGACGGATATGCAAGTGAATGATTACACGACTTGTCGTCTGAATGATTTTACTGACGCGCGGGCAACCGATTAACCCTAATCGATTCTGAGATGATGCTTTTGTGTATCAATTGAAATGTCACTTTCACTACAACAAAAGTCCTCGTAAAGAAAAGCTGCTTTCAACAGGTACACGATACACTTCTTATCGCGTGTACCTGCATAAAGTATAAGGAATATCTTTACTTTACTTTCACTTACATGCGTTGTCATTTTACGTTTGGCTGGTTAAAATAAATGCAGCCAAGGAGGTCGAATGTAAACTGACTGTTGATTCTTGTTCGCGCCCGAGGAGCAGTGCGAATTATCTCGCGTACGTGTTTATTCCGCGCTGAATCGTATCAAGTTAGCCGTGAACGGGAACACGGAAGTAGCTCTGCCCTCGGAATCCTGTTTCCGAGTGATGCTGCGGAGGAGAGGAAATTGCACAGTTATCAGTCATGCTTAAAAGTATTTAGGAAGCCGAACGCAGAATGATTGAGTGCTTCGTTAAAAATAACACGACGCTATAGACGGTGAATTATGTGACTCGTTACAAGTCGATATATACGATTATTATTTACGATATTGAGAAAGTTCTTCGTGATGGCTTAATGATAAGAGAGAACTCGGATTATTTATGATATGTATAGCTTCTTTAAAGCAAAATTAGCTTCTTATTTTTAATATTTTATTAAATAATATATGTTTTTTTTCCAGTTGTTTAATTAATCGATTTTGATAAACTAGAAAATATATAGAAAAAAAAAAAATTCCAGAGAGATTAATATTTCTTATTCACGAATGTGCTCGGGTTTTTACCGGATTTCATGACCGAGCATTCGCGATCGTTTTCATGACCGAGGCGAATCATTCCACGAGCGAGACGGCCTCTCCATAGATCATTTCTTGATCTTCTCGATCTTTTGTGCGCGAAGAGACCGGGCTCCGTGCATTCTTCGTGGACGTATTACGAGCAGTTGCCGAGTGATAATATCGAGAGTCGGGGTGCACGAATACGAAGGTGCGAACGCATCCCCGAGAGGAGGTGGAAGGTATCTCGTTAATCCACTTCGTCTCCGCTGAATAGATTTCCCGCCAAACCTCTCCACCTCTTTCTTTAATCACACACTGAAGTTACACGCCTGCACGTAATAACATCCAGATCCTATATGTCTTTGTCATTTAATTACGTTCCGTAAACTTATTATATTGATCAAAGAGCAGAAAATTATTCTCATTATGATAATTGTAATTATTAGTATACGCGTTTTCTCGCACCCGTCCTCGTCGCCGCGATTTTTTTCGCATAAAATCGCAGGTAATCACTCTTCATGCATTTTCGAGCTCAATCATCGTCCTTTCATCCCCGCCGCGCGTTAAGAGCGAATTTCTTCGATAAGAACACGCTTTCGGTATATGAGCGATTGAACTTTCATTTCCATTCACATCGCCATTTATTTCGCCGCGAGCGATTAATCCATTTCTCCTTTTAATGCGCGCGCTTCTTCTGCACATCTGATTTATTCTCGCTCACGTGCGCCGGCGTTTTTCCTTTCACCTCCCTTTGATGCGGCCACTCTCCACTGCCCCCCGGCAGTCGGTTCCGCCTCCGGGAAACATCCTTTATCTTTCATGTGTATTCTCGATCGTCTCTTCCTTCTGGTGAATGGCTTCTAAGTGTATCGCACGGATTTTACTTGTTAGATATTTTATCAAAAAATAAGTATATACATATATGTATACGTACATATATATATATATATATGTTTATATATATATATATATATATATATATGTTTATACAGAGTGAGCCTAAACACTTCGGTCAGACCTTGTAGAAGATTTTATAGGAAATTTATAGAAAATTCTGAACAAAAAGTTTTGTATAAATATGAATCGAAAAGTGCTTTCTTAGAAAGTTAGCACCTAAAAAATTTTCTTTGAAATAACGATTACTTTATACATTTTTACAAATATCAGGGAAAGTATGCATTTTATAATAAAAAGTATTTTTATTATAAACAGAAGTTGTAGAGAATTAAATTATCTTTTAATGAGATTAAAATGATTTTAGTTTGTTCCATGGGTTTTGAGATAATCAGCTTTTTCAAAAGTTCTACCTTCGATAGTCAAAGAAACAGTTTTTTGTACATATTTTTGAAACTAGTTATCTCAAAACCTAATAGAACGAATTACTATCATTTTGATCTCATTTGAAAGATAATTTAATTCTTTACAACTTTTGTTTCGATACTTTTTATTAAAAAATGCATACTTTATTGATATTTGTAAAAAATGTATAAAAACTATGATTTCAGAAGTTTTTGAGCTTCATTTTTAAGGAAGCATTTTTGGACCCATGTTTATGGGAAATTTTTGTTCAAAATTAAATTTTCTATAAAATCTCAAAGCCTGATCGAATCGTTTGGGCTCACCCTATATACAATAAATATATATATATATATATATATCACATATAAATATAGAAAATATTTAAAGAAATAAAATACACACACACATATACATATATATACATACACATACATATATATATGTATAAAATGTCAGGAGACATTACATGAACACATATATATTAGCACAAATGTGGCATAGAATTCTATTTTAAATTTATATTCCGCAAATTGTATATTGTCTTAAGCGGGATTTATACATGAAACAATAGCCTGTAGTTTAACATTGGATTTTTTCCGCGATTTTATCGTTCTCGCGACTTTCTGCGACCGACGCAATCTTTTCATCAAAGTTTCTTCATCGCGGAAATAACTATGTATATATTATACATTGCTGCTACAATTCCGTCTCCGATCGCTAATACGCGAGTTCGAACGCGCTGACTTTCGCTTTACAAAAACGAAAGACCAACTATGTTTACTCTTTCTCAATTGTCGTGAGCAAAAATTTCTAGTAGAAAGTAATGCGGCTGGGCATTATAATAATTATAAGCCACGTTCATAATACAATACATTATTAATCATTGTATTCCGAGAAGAGATGAATTTCTGTGAAGGCTGCTTTATGCCGCATATAACATTTTTAATTTACGAGTGGGTATGCCATTGAAAGTAAAGACTGTTTCGCACGACTTTGCGGGAATAATCGTATTTATTTAGCGATCTTTTTACACGATATCAGAAATTCTTTTTACGATATTCGTGAAACGATTTCGGTGAAATTAAATTGCATCCTCTCAAACTTTGAAAAATTTTTTAAATACCTATTTCGCTGATTTTTATTTCTTTTACGTCGTGATCAAAAATTTAAAAAAGAATCACGTGCGATTTCTCTCGTAAAGCAATTCCTCTCGTAGAGCAATTCCTGCAGATATATACATAAGGGACCATCCGAATTCGCAAAAAGCCTGACATAATAATAACTCGTACTTTCTCTTAAACGAACACGATTTGCGTTCGCTTCGGTACGACCTTAAATAATAATAAAGCGACGCTGCGGACACGTAATTGCGAGAGCCACAACGTAATAAATACACTCGGCGCGGCAAAGACGTGGATGGTTAATTCACACGTGTGAAACGAACGATGGGACGTGCACGAATAATTAGCTCGCGATTGCGAGTAAACGAAGCTCTCGCTACCGTTACGAATCCCGCGAAATGGATGTGGAATGGTAACTACTGATGCGATAGAGATCTCTCTCTCTCTTTCTCTCATTTAGCGTATGAGTGTATCATGTACATTTGTGCAAAACGCATCCGAGGAGATATGTAAGGATCATTAGTAAGGGCATTTTGATGCTGCGACATCCGTGCGCGATTACTTTAAACGAGAAATAAATCTATTTCATCAGTCATTTTTGAATTTTTTCGTTCAAATATCAATAGCGGATAAAAATACTTTTATTTTTTCTTTCTCTTTTTTTTTTTTTTTTTGAAAACAATAATACATAAATTTTTAATGATATAACTGAAAAAGAAAATTATAAATAGATTTTAAAATAATTTTAAAATAATTATAAATAGATTTTTAACGATTTTTTTCAATATATTTTGTGTATATTATTTCAAAACTTGGACTTTTAAAATGTGAATTGTACGGATAATAGCGACGATGTAACAGATCTATATACATATCCTGTGCGCAAGCATTTGTAACTCTCCTTGAATCTTCTATCCGCGTTCACTCTCTCACACCTTAACCTTCCTCAACCGGGAAGTTAACAGCACCCTCGAGGAGTTTGTACGAGCAGATAAAAGCGCATGTATAAACGTGTCTATTATGGTGCGCCTTTCGAGACTGACACGACTGTAATTCTGATGTAGTTCATTTTCAGGCGACAGGAAACCGGAGTGCGGTTTGTGTAATTAAATAGATAATTAGTTTCTTCCAATTAACAGTTCTAACGGATTCGTCCTTGTCGCTTCTAAGAAGCTGAAATAAATTTATCAATGCTACTTTCCTGAATTTTTATTATTCGCTTATTTATATGTATGTTATTTATTTATTATCTGAACATGATGATTAAGAAATTATGTTACATTTTGAAATGTGAAACGTAAAATTTAAAAATTAATTTTTAATAAATTTAAATTGTAAAATTAATGTCTATTCTTTTTAATAAGATATAAATTTTCATTTCTTTATGTTTATCTTTTATGTCTCTTTTATTTCTTATGTCATCCTCTTTGGTCTTTCTATATCTTTCTATTTTTTTATTGCCTTAATAAAGAGAAAGAAAGCGAGACGGTGGCTTTTCAGCATCGTATGTTCTAATTTTATCTTATATATTTTAATACGTTACCAAACGATAGCTGATTCGCTGAAAGCACGTCATCTTCTCCCGGTTGAAGACGCACTTCCATCTTTTTCAGACGCGAGTGTAGATCTCTTGTATGCAGAAAGAGGAACAACGTACTGGAAATCGCTATCAAAGCGATCAACTCGATCGTTCTGTAACAAGAAAAAAATATATTCATTAGCTTAATAGCTTTATGTCATTATGACTAATTATATTAATATTCTAATTTAGTTTTACTTCCCATTTTTTGCGGCTCGCGGGCAACTCGAGGGATACATTATTCATATACGACGAATGTCGTGCATGATTCGTGCAAAAAACCGGAGGAACCTAAGTCGTGATGCAAATGAACGCGAAGGAGCGATGGCGGCGCAAGAAGCTCTCTCGCACGTTAAATAACCCGGAGTCGAGTCTTATCTAGGTTGACAGTTAGAATTAGGACACGGCGGAGCCATCATCTCGTAATTGGTCGTCCCATCTGGGAGTTGACGTTTCTCCATGTGACCTGGTTCTCGAAGAAGCGCCGACCGTAAAGCGCGACGATCGCTTCAATTTTGCGGACCGAAGCGATAAGTACACAACACGCGCACATTCACGACAAAGGGACGATTCGAAATCGAGAAATTATAATCGACACGCCGCAAGTTGCGTGCGACGAGTCGCAAGTTTTTTTTGCCCGTATATTTTTATCAACTCGAGAAATAATAATCCTTAAAAAAAATCTTCTAATTCCTGTGCGACGCTAAGAAACGCTTTTTGCTAATTAATGATAAAATATACAAAGTTGAAAATTACCAGGCTTCTCTTACCTAGTACATTGTGTTACCTCGAGCCCCTCAATTTCACTTACTCGCTAATATGCGCAACGGTATCGTATAAATCCCCGCGAGATAGTAACGATCGTTATTTGTACGGTATATCATAAATAATGCAATAAACGTTGCATTAACGCGATGCACGTGAAACCATTGTAATCGATTCCTTCCGCGATCAGGAGAAGCCGCGAGATCGCTTGCGCCATGACTGTGCATAGCAAATCACGAGGCGCCTCTATCATCAAGTTCATCTGTAATTCTCGATCTTGCAAAGTGAATGCTTATGCGAGGGGGAGGGGAGGAAGAAGGACGGGAAGGAAAGAACAATTGATTCTTCTCGCGTGGCAAGTTTATCGGCGATTAACCTGCGAGCAATCATTTTTCGTCATTAGAGTAATATCTCAGTACCAGTGGAGTGAAATCCGCCCTCTAATTGTCTCGGCGTTACTTTCCATCATAATCGGTGATCGTCGTCGCAACATATAATAATGTCTCAAATACGACGAGTGCAATAATTCGCCGGATCTCTTCGTATGATCGCGTTAAGAAATTCGCGCAATCGTCGCAGATGCATCTTTGGCCTCGACCGATTTTGCGATTCACGTGCAATTTACGTGGCAATTCTCAACTCTCGGATACATCTAATTGCGAAAGAAATAATTATTGATTTTAATGATGATGTACTAATATCATTCTGAAAGTTGCAATAAAATTGAATCGTTTGTGAATTGATTAATAAATTGTTCCCCCCTCTCTCTCTCTCTCTCTCTCCATAGAAAAGGTTATTATTAGAATTAGAAGAGAGGAAGATGTGGATCTCTATTATATTTTAATATTACTTTATACAAGTTTTATATTCTGCGAAATGGATTGATAGAGCCGTATATACCGATTCTTCGAAATTATCTGCACTTAGCGTTCTATTCTTACATTTCCCACCGTTATTACTTAATTCCATGAATAACCGCAGCTTCAAAATGACTGCATTGTCATTGAACGGTCGCTTTTGTCATTAGCGCGTGGGAATCTAATATGCCGGAAAATATAAATATTTATAATTTCTAGAAAAAGTCATATTTTGCAATAATTAAATCGTAATTTTTAAAGGAACAAGTTATTATAAATAAATAGAATTATTACAAATTAATCTCTCCGTGAGACAAGAGATCTCTCCCTCTTATATAAATTAATATTTTTAATTATATAATTAATCTTTTCGCGCTTATTTTGCGTCGTTTATGTAATATCCGTTTATATATTGTCCAATTTCTTAAATAGATTTTATGCATGATTTAACCACATTATACCCTGTGCTTTACTTTTCATACTTTTGCACAGGTCTCTTTTACGTCTTGCAAGCCTCTTATTAAAATTAAAAGTCGAATATGCGGTTTGCGAATGCTAGAGAAGGTTGCCGACCTCTGATTTAAACGCTTAACGGAAGGTTAGTAGTATCCCTAGAATGATGTATGAATGCAATCTTCTAAATGATACACGTACAGTTGTAGTCATATATTTACGCACAATTTATATCTAAATTCCCTCCTCTCTCTCTCTCTCTCTCTCTCTACATGCATTATATTTATTGAATATACATGGGATCATTCCTTGAGAGTCAAACGACATTTTAATTAAAGAAAGAAATTTATAGATCCGCAATCTTATGAGTAAGTCACAATTTCTCGGACATTAATAATGTGCCGAGAATGTTTTCTGGGAACCGAAACTCTTTTTAAGTGTAATATGTAAATTTTCGTTTGCATTAAAATTTCTGACAAACTCTGACCAGATCAGAAAGATTGCGATCTAGAAAATAAAATATTTTTATAATGCATAAAGCGGAAATTAAAATGTATATTTATATAAATTTTATAAAAAAACGCAATATAGATTATTTAAAAATTTAAAAATAAATGTGCAGACAATTTTTTTAATATCAAAAAATTTAACAAGAAACAAGTCATAGCGTCTATTTTGCTTTATTTTTGTCTTTATAAATCATAAGTAACAAAAATTTTTAATTAATATATTAAAGAATTTAAGGATCAAATTTTTATATTCCACTATATAAGATACTTTAATATTCTTGTCTGGAAAAAACAGTATTAAATTAGCTATTAAAGCAGTTTATCTAATTTTAAAAAATATCTGTAATTTCTTTAAATTATCCGTAAAAAAGAAATTGTCTATCATTTCTGAATTGCGATCGTCCAGTGTAATTCGCAACGTCGGGATCTACGATCCTCGAGGATATGCAAGGACGTTTCCTCAGCATTCCGCCGCGGTTCTTCCGGGCTTATCGGCGAAACGTAAGCAGATCTGGTCGAGGGAAAAGCGAGAAACGAACGGTATCGTTCTGCCGGACGCAGTGTCAACGACACGCGGAGAGAAGGGAACCGTAAGGCTCGGAGGAACGCGTTTATATATACCGTAACCGGGGTATATAAAGGGGCACCGTACATGCGCTTCGGGTACATAATGGCGTATCTGGAAATCCGATTGTCCGGCACGTCTTGGTGTATTCGAGTCGCGAAATGGAGAATCGGGCGAAGAATGTGCGAGCGATTGGAATTTCCGTCTCGTCGATTGCGCGAGCACGTGTCGCACGTGCTAAAGGGGTCTGCGGGTCAGATCTCTCATAATCTTCCGCGGTCTAATTTATATATGTATAGTAGAGATAGCGTCAGGTGTGACAGCCACGACAATTCTTTCTCGAGGAAAAAAATACTTTCGTATTTAAAATAATTTTTTTTTACGCTATGTCATATTAGATTAGCGTTTGTGAATACGCGGATGCGGGAAGACGACCGTTATTTTTTCTAATCTTCATTCCAACATCGCACCGTGAGAAGGAGGAATCGAAACAAAGCACTCGGTTTAACGTTTGAAGGCATGCATATATATTTCTTTGTATTGTTAATATCATTAAAAATCTCTTGAAAGGCTGCTGCAACTCATCTCCTGTCAGATTTGATCTCGCATTTCGAACGCGCCATACATATATTTATGATTACAGATAGAGGGATATATAATTGTGCGATCTTTTTTGTCTGTTCCTTCTTTTCGCAATCTTTCGTAATGGATCGTGGTAACATTTGCGGAATGCAACACACAAGAGCCGCGAGACGACGGACGCGAAGATTTTCCTGTTGAAATTGCAAGAACGCAACTTTTGATCGCGCTCGATGTATGGAGTCGACAATGGAGCTCGTTGCAATACAACGACCACAATTGACTTTAACGAGCGTGCGTATATGATAAATTATCGCAGTCACTACTGCGTCGAAGTGTATTCCAATAAAGCCGCCCGCTGCTTCTTTGTATATGTGTGCCTGTGATCATTTCAAAATGCTCGGAAATTTTCTCCGATGCAGAAACAATTGGAATTACTTAATTTTTGTGCGAGAAGTGAATTGTTTTATATTTACATCTCTCTTTGCGTTTTCAATTAAATTTTTAATTCACCCAGGAAGACGCTCGTGTAATCTCTCAATCCAGTTAGACGAGTTTTTCTGCCGCACCTATAAATATATATATCGGACGTCCTCAACAACTATTGCAAATCTTTCTTCTAAGGGCGTAGATCTTTAACGACTTGCGTCAAAAAAATGCGCACGTCCGCATATTCCAAGTTAACAGCCATAAAATTATACGGCGTGTACGCATGTCCGACCCATGTTAATTCGCGATTTTTTTCTATTCACTTAACCGGACGCGCCCTCTGACATTACATATAGGGATACTTTATTAAATCAGATTTTATACGCGCTTGACGTATAGCCAGCGTCTACCTGTTGATACGAGGAGAGTTGTTTCTCCGTAATGGAAATACTCCCGGTAGGCAATCTTTTCTTAGACGGCCACTTAACGCGCATTATCATCGTCACCGTTAATTGCGACGTTCTCGACAAATGTTTGATCGGAGAAGTCGGAAGTGCGAGTATACGGGATTTCGCATGGCAAGAAAAAGAGAGAAAAAAAGAGAGGCGTAATAATAATAATAATAATTTTTTTTTTTACCATTTAGAAATCTTTCCTATTTTTTTTCCGTTTTACAACAATGATATTTTTTTTAATACTCTTGCCTTCATTTACGAGCCTATAACTTTTATTTATAGACGTTGAAGATTCATTATCGCGCAGTTTTCTCACTCGGATGGTGAAATTCATCACCCGAGACGAGCCGCAGAAATGAAACAAATCGACTCACGTTCTTGCAAACGTCACGATGGTCCATCACTCGCGCCAGCAGAATTCGTAATTATCAACTGTATTAACACGAGATGAATGAAAGAGACGAGACTGTGGTGCTTATCGCGAATAATTCCCAGTAGATTGCAAAAATTTACGGTTCATATAGCTGAAGGAAAAATTTCGTTAATTATTTTTTCAAAAGATCGCACCTCGTTGATTGTTCCAAGCAAGAAATTACAGAGAGATTAAAGGATGAGAAATATTTCTTCAACAAATTCTATCAAAAAAAAAAAAGCGTGCCAAGTTTAATCACAAATAATATTATAAATTATTTATAATTGTTTGTAAAAGAAAACGAAACTTTGTTTTAATTTTAATCTTTTGTTTTATTTCAATTAATCCCGGATAATCTATGCGTTTATACACTTTGTATAATAATATGAATTTAATAGAAGTATAATTCAATCCTTATCACAAAACTTGACATAATCTCCAAACACGAATAATCCATCTTTTGTCCTACTTTAATACGAGATTTTAACTCGGTTACCGTGTTTTACAAAGCACGTTCTCTCCAAGATCGTCAACTTATCGTGTGACGTTATATGCGTGCTCGGGAGGTCAATTGCGAGAAGAAGTGGTCCTCGTGACTACCGTGCATTTGCATAGGACAGGAGGTATCGAGGAATCGACCACCACTCACGCGTTCGGCCGTTGGCCGGCATTATTCGCGCCACGATGAATCGATTTGTCGCACGCCTGACACATCCGAGAGAATCCCACGTGAGAGATACTTCGACTCTAAATAAGCGTCACCTCGACCCTGATCGCGGTCGGCGCGAATGTTCTCTATATTCTCGTTAAATTATACCTTTAAAAACTAACGACATATTCATGAAGCGAAACAGGAAATCTTACGTAAAGTTATTTCAGGGATCTCTTCTTCGCGCAAATGGCTTTTGCATTCTTGTACAGTTGATAATAGAATGTATTTTAAGCGATTGCGGCGAACATCTGGAGATCTAAAATATTTCTTACTGTCGCCAACTTTCTCGCATTTTCTATGTGACATGTAATGCGAGTTATATAGGACGTTCCGTTATTTGTGGTATAACTGGAAAATCACCGATTTTTCGATAAGCTTTCTAAATGAGTTTCTGATCTCTCATAAGCAATATTTTTTAATGCCTTGTTAAAAAACACGAATTACTTTTATATATATATATATATATGCAAATTTGTTGCACTTTATATGCATTTAGAGACGAGTGGCAATAATTAAAAGTATAAGTTACTCTAAAATTATATCAAAATTATATAAAATACTCTTTGTTATGCTATCGTGTAATTAAAATGTATTTAATACTATACGAATAATATTAATAATAATGACGTAATCATCTCTCATCAAGAGAAGATAAAAGTACTCATTATATATGCATTCGCAAAACTATAAGCTGTTCAACTTTCTAGCTTACTTCCACTATGTTTATTTTGCGAATTTTATTTGCATAAATTATCCCGTCACACATTTGCAATTTCTTTTTTTTTAAGTTACAATCTTTCCCAAAATGTGTGAGAAATTTTTATATCTTATATTCAGGCATGTTTGTAAAATTTATATTATTTATATTATATTATTTACTCTATATGTTTATACTCTTTATATTTTATATTCTACATGTGTATATTCCCCCTTTTCTTCTTCCCTAGATTTTACTTATTAACGGTATTCTTGAAAAAAAGTTTTTATTATAGATATGCGTAGAGAATAATTTTATATTAATAAAAGAAAAAGAAAATATTTTTATTTTAACTTTCAAGCATTTAATTTTCAAATATATTAAAGTTGCCTAGAAAAATAATCATATATTGATAACAATTTTTTGTGATTATTAAAGAATGAAAGAAATAAATGGCATAAAAAATAATAATAATGTTCTTTACACATTTTTTCCTTCATCTTAAAGAGTTTTATTTGTGAATCGATGATTAAAAAATTAAAAAATAGATAAAAAACTTGTTTTTTTTTCTCATAATGCCAACGTTAAACAAAATCCAAGACTTGAAAAATTTTAAAGCAATTATAGTTTAATCAAAATTATATATGACATGATTATAGCCTATGCCAATATCTATGATTATAGTCTTCAAAATCGAGTTTTATAAGAAAGCGAATAGAAGAAAACCAGGAGAAAGCCTCATCGCGAGAAGGCGAACGGTTATTTGTCAAGAGTAAGTCACCAGCGTGTTTAACGGTTAACACCTCGATTCTTAATATAGGATAAGTCTTTCGATCCACAAGAGAAACGAGATGTTCCTTCGTGCATTCTCACGTTTCGCGCGCGCGGATAAATATTGATGACGTCGTGGAACATGTTAATTGCGCGCGCATAATTAGACGGCTTTAACGCTGTCGTTAATTCGCGTCTCGAGATAGCTTCCTTACCTCTTGGGAACGGGCACTCTCCTCTGCCGCCACATGTTCTCCCTCGGCATTCTCGTCAGTTTCCTTTCGAAATCAAGGCCCTTTATCGCGCGCGCACTCGCGGGATTTTTCTCGGCGCCGATCAGATGATCGATTCCGCGCTGGTCACACGCGGTCCATCGGAATATGACGTCTCGTCGCTGGCCATTCGTGTCTTCCGACGTTGTGTTGATCCGGCAACAATCACTCATAAAGAATCCATTTACTGGATTCACACCATTGAAGAATGCGAAGAGACGGAGATGAACGATCGGATGATGCAGCTGGACTGCAAACGTCAATCGTTGAATTCTTTAACGCGCGAGCGATTTTCCCCGATCTTCGTCGATCGATACCCGCTACCAGGTCAACATCCTCTTTGAGTCTCGATCGAGTCCTCTTCGAACGTGCTACTTTACGACATCTCATTCATCGATGCGCGATTTCACCGAATCGTATAGACGGTTGCATGTAGAGGACCGCGTCTCGAGGTCCGTGTCTCCGGCAATTGTCTCCGCAAATTTGTTCAGTCATCGATCATCCGGCGAACAATTGTGTCAAGTGTCCTCGCGAGGATGAGACGGCGGCGCTCTGGACCGATCTGTCCGCTGGCCGACACGCGACTGCCGCTTTTCCTTCGCGTTTCGGCGCCTCGTCGAGGAGAGTACCGCGTCGAGGAAGACGCCAAACACACAGCCGGGGACGAGACACGTGATACGCTCTATTCCGCGTCCGCTCCGTTACTCGGTGGCACGTAATGCCGCGATTCTACTCCACATTCACCTTGCACCCCACCGGGCTCTCCTTGCCGGAGAGAAAGAGAGAGGAAGAGAGAGGAGCAGTCTGCCGCTTCCTCCGCGACGCGCCAGACGAAGAGGAGAGGGACACTCGTTTTCGAGGGGTTCAATTAAGGTGACCGGATTTTTAACCCTGATCCGGGCGCGCGCGTACACAGGTGTCCTATTTTCGCAACGTGTAACTATTAGATTGTTCTAGAAAACTTGCGCATTTTACGCCAATACTATGCATATGCAGATATACGTCTATTTTTGTACAAGGCTAAGATTGCATAAAATATGAAGGAGATAATAACTGTACTTCGAAAAATGATTTTCTAACATCGAAATTTTAAGTTAAGATTAGAATCTCTTAAAATCTACGATCTATCTGTATTCGTGTGATTTGTTTTTATCTTAAAATGGATTTTCAATCGCCCAAAAAAGTCTGAAATTAGTATTATTTTGTAAAATTTCTCTCAATAATATATACGATAGATTTTTAAATATTTATGTGAAATGTAAATTTTCTGGAAAGAGATAAGATTATACATGCGCTACTTTGCGTCGTTAAAGTCTGCATAAAATTAAAGAAGAGATTAAATATTTATTTTAGGTAATGACCTTAATTTCCATTTTAAGTGAAATGCACAACAAATTCATGACACCTGAGTAAAAGTTGATCCTTAAATACTATCCTTCAAACACTGTAAGAAAGTGCAATGGGGTTCAGGTTTCAAGGTATGGTTGCGGTCAAATTTCTCATAGTAATTTTAAACGAGTCGATAAAATGAAATTTTCTATCGCTATACATGTATTATGTGCGTTTAATGAGAAGCACGTACTTCTTCCGAATGAAAATTTAATGCTCGCTACGGCATTTATTAGCGCTACCGCGATCGGATAGAAATCCAGTCAGAAATTCATCTAGACGAAAGTAACAGACCACGTTGCATTTCAATAAGGTCGATAATTTAATGCCTGAGAATGACGTTAATATATACATTGAATCGCGATGATTATCTGTTAATAAATTCGAGAAATAGAGAGCGAAAGAAAGATAGAGAGAGAAGGAGAAATAGAGAGATAGAGAACGAATCTCTTTTTCTATCCAAAAAAAAAAAAAAATTATAAAAGCAAATTCTCATCCGGTGCGTTAAACCGGAGGTAATACATTTGTCTTCACAAAATCTTGATAAAGTAAAAATATTTGCCAAGAATATAAATACAATATGATTCTAATATTGTAAAAATAATATTATAGAAAAAATAGTTTTGAAAAGTAAAAGTGACATGATTCGTAATACAACGCAGACAAAATTGCGCTGATAAAATGCATATGAGTATGCAAAATATGTAATTTTTTTGTAATGTTTATACGCGAAATGCTAAACTATTAAAAATTATATTTTTGTACATATTCTATGTTTCTTCTTTTCCCTTTGCCATCAATATTTTCCAGCGATAAGTGCGTCAGTTGCATGTGTGAAACATCATATTGCAAAACCAGTCAGTATTTCAAAAAAAAAAAAGAAACTTGAAACGCGATATTAATAATGATTAATAAAATGGTATATATTTAAGATAATATTATCGCGTTCGAAAAAGCTTTATTTTAATTTATGTCCTTTGTATTTCGCGTATCCTCGTGACCTGCACTATTTCTATAGCGCATACCACAATGACAGGAAGAGAATTAGAAACACTCTTGTGGAAATCGCTTGGAATTTCATATCGATGAGCGATTAGCATTACGGTCGCATCAATATCGAAAGAGATATTGCAAGAGATCTCGACAAGGAACAATGGCACAAACGCTGTTCTTTTACCTCGCTCGCGCGCGTCTATACAACAATGCAAGGCCGCACGTACGATATTATTACTTAGATTGAATCATATATACGCCGTTGCGTACAATTCAATTAACTATTACGACCCGGCGTCTCATAAATAATTATTCGGCCGATGATCGTTGGCCGGAAAACCTTCTACGCAACCTTCTACAATTTTCAGATCCCGAGATAATGTCAATGAGATAATTAACACGTTCTTATCCATCTAATTTATTATACTTTTTAAATACCAATATCTTTTTCTCTCTTAAGTGAAAAAATTTTATTGTGCGACATGTTTAACACAGACACACGCATATGTGTTATTGTGAAAATGATTGAAAACGATTCTCACATCCTAAAACTGTCATTTGATGAGAGAAGATTTGTGTTACAAATTTAATTATCGTGTTCTGGAACTCCCACCACCGTGCATCCTGTCGTGTCACGACCGAGATTAAAGCTACTAATTATTTAACACAATCGTACCGGAATAATTATTACCCTAAGCCGGGAATATCACCACCCTCGCCTTATCCACCGTACATTATTCTGTTAATTTTAATGGAAAATTACGGGGGAACCTTTATACATTTTAGCTAATCTATTCAGCTCGAAGCGGAGCTTAACATAAATTTACATGCGGTTAATTAACGCCTGGTGCAATTTGGCGCGAGGCCATTCACGTAGATACCTTTTTGTTTCGTAGAATTCAAGAACATTGACTTTAATTTTAATAATAAATAAGTCATATTTTTTATTACGAGAACAAACTAGGAATAACGCAATATTTCGTCATGTGTATTAAATAATCGGTGTCTGACGTTAGTATTAAAAAATCCTTTCTCTTTTTATATCGAGTTTTATAAGCTTCATTGTTATACGGTTCAACGTGCAGGTAGAATGATTTTTAACTATGTGAAAGGTGTGACAAATCTTGGGTGAGTGGGCAAAGATCAAGCGTATATCGCAAGTAATATTAAAAAAATGTTTAAAAAAATTCACAAATTAAAAAAGAGTTTATTTGATTACTAAAAAAGTTTATTTATAAATAAATTTTTTTAGCAATCAAATAAATCTTTATAATATACTATTGCCTTTTTGTAGAGCCTATTGCGAAACAAGATTTATAATTTTTTATTTATATAATTACTATATATTTATTATATGTAAAATATTTATTAAATATTATTAATTATTTCTTTTATATGAGTAAAGTATATCACGGTAGCGTGAGATTGTGCATGTACATAGATCCAAGGCCGCGTGTCGAATTTCTCAGAATTTTTTTACTTTTACTTCGGGAAGGAAGCTTCGCGGCGGTGAAATACGTATCCGGCGTACGTAAAAAGGAAGTAATACGTGATCGGAGGAGCGTAGATGCTCGGAGAGCGGATTAATCGCATGCGAGATATCGTTCCAACCTTCGACATCGTCTAGGGACGTACTAGGCGCAACGAACTTAATTAACTGAACGTACGTGAGCCTTATCGGACGGCAAGTTTTTCTTTTTCTTTTTTTTTCTTTTTGCGAATGGAACCGTGAGAGAAGTACGAACCCGCTCTTGCGATACCCGCATATGTAATAACCGTGATCCGACGAATCCAGCGTTTCTCATAGCGGAAGAGTACGAGCTGGTTTCCGGAAGTACGACGACCTCCGTACCGACGACGGCTGGCTGGCTGGCTGGGCGAGAGGAGCAAAGGGTCCACCTCCATCTCTGGTCACGAACATTAGAAATTAGCGGCACGAAGCTCGCAGGCAAAGCGAGCTTATCCGCGCTTATAAGCGCGAGAATGCGCGTTGTCGGAAATCGCGCGAGATCGAGCAAAGCAGCGAGATCTTGATATCGTTGTTATTCACGCGTGTCCCCCGTTAATCGCGCCTCACGTTCGATGGAGACTCGATTTAGCGGGATCTAGTTCGTCAAATAGCGCAGATGATTCCTTCGTCAAGTTTCATCTGATGATGGTTGATTAATATGATGCGTCCCGTTAATTTTTCTCCGTCCGTGAATTCCTCTCCATAAAAAAAAAAAAACTGTAGATTTTTTCCATCTATATGTGTGTCTGCAAAAAATTTCGTAGTACAAACACAAAATTAAGAAAAAAGTTGAGAGGATAAATTTCCGGAATCGTCGAGATCTTGAAAATGACGCCGGCTTCAAATTCGAAGTTTCAAGCTTAACTTGAATTTTCTGTCCCTACTGAATCGCGCGAGAATAATGGACTAACAGGATGTTTACTTCGCGTACTTATACGTGATCAATTTATCTGTTTTTGCGCGACGATGATATTCCCGAGAGAACACCGAGGAACTCGTTGCAGGACATCCTTATCACTATGCAAATCTTTATCCTTCGCACGAGGTGTTTTCACGAATGCCTTCTTTGGAAAATAAATCTCTCATGCGATATATCGCAATCTGCGCACGGGAGTTTCGTATATCTTAAAAGGAACGTACGCGTGCATAAATACATAGAAAAATATACACGTACGTGCAGTTAGATAAATGTACTATACACATTTGCGGAAAATATTGGCTCTGCATGCTGAAGACGCATGCACAACAGTATGCTTCAATATTTCACAACCTCTTACGATTTTGTGCTTTTAAATCAAATTTATTCTGTACTCGCGATGAAATATCTGTTAAAAGAAAAAAGACGAATTGGATCAAATTGAGATTTATATAAACTATTTTGTTTATAATAACATCCCTCTCTTTATTTCTCCATTTATCTTTATCTGTTTGGAATGCACTAGTATCAAATATTTCAGAGATACAAAGCATTTATACTGAATAACATGTATAATATCGTAACGACTTATTAAACTTATTAATCTTATTAAACTTTCACTAAGGAAAATTACATTTAATTTTAGGGGAAGATTCGTGGTTGAAAAGAAAGATGAGCCAAGATACATTTGACTCGTATTCGATACATGAAATGTATAATCAAAGTATATTAAAAATAATTTAGAATTATTCTTCAAGAAATTCTTATTTAACAAGTTATCATCAAATTATTTAATCACATTTATTCTTTCAATATTAGAATTAATGTCTCATATTAATATACTAGTTTTGTATTAAGATAGCAATCTTTCTCACATACATACATCCGTTTTATTTTAGCGATTTTCACATTTTGTATAAAACCGATATCAATTTTATGAGCCAAAGTGATTTTAATTGGATCCAGCTTTTGCTAAGATCGGGCCGATTTACCGAAATGTCATTAATCGTCGTATTTGTGATGTTAATTAACTGATCGTCAATGTGTTCCGGTTTCAATATACGAGTTATTGAATTTTTATTCAATTGCGGTCCGTCGAGATCGGTCGTGCTTCATCGATCCTTCGATCGACTATGAAGAAGCGTTCCCGATATTATTTTCCTCATTATTCGCATAATTCTCAACGATATTATGTAGCGTGTTTTGAAATATACTAAAGACAGCCGGTAGGAATCTTAGCCGATGTAATATGAAAATAACGACAAACATTGTATTAAAAATTTTTAATTCACACGCCAGTCGATTCTTATTTCCAGATTAAATTGCTCGCCTAAATGTTATGACTGCAAAACTGACCAGATTAATTTCTTTTATCGCGTCGTCTATGACGTAACGCGTTCTTGATCCACACTTTTTCAAACAAAAAATATCTCCGGACGACAACTTCTAGGAAATATATTTAATCGAAAGATAAATAATATAACGATTGACGTAAAAATGTGGTTTAAAAATGCTTTAAAGTGTTTGAAGCGCGATCTTAACGTGTCATTAATGTATAATACATTCGCGAAAGTCGTATCAATTAATAGACAATAATTCATCAATTGGACAAATTGATTGATTTACTTGCACATCGTTGATAAATCTAATAAACCGCTCTAGAAAAATCTAGGAGAAATTTTTCTACAGATTTGAAAAGTATTCCTAAAACATCGAGTATTAAGTTTATGATTAAACCGTTCGTGCGAAACTGAATAGAGATTAGAGTGTAAACGTCGATTAAAGCGTGACGAAGTGATTAATTCGAGGAAGGCCAGGCTCGAGGCTCATGCTACTTATTTTCTTCGATTCTCGCCAACGGATATATCGAATCGGATTCAACAAACGTATCATCGTACATCCTCCTTTTTTTCGATAAGAGATTGCTTGCCAAGAGCGCGCATCTCTCTTTTACATACACGTGCGTACACGAATCTAAGAATCTGTGCACGCGTGGGACTCTATAAAGGCCTGCAAGACCTGTTTTCGCGATTACCTCGTCCTCAGGAATCTCGCCACGCGTTGTCCACCAGGAATAGAAGACGCAAAACAGTCTTTGTCTGTCCGCATTCGAGGATAGAAGGCGCCGAGGATCTTCTTCTGTGATTTAGCAAATTGATTGGTAAGTGGAACGTGTTCTTCTTCGCGATGATCGGAGTTTTTGCGATACGTTAATCGAATATAATTATGCGATAGAATATATAAATTTCGTAATTAAAACTCAATTTGTTCATTCTATAATATAATTTTTTATTTCAAAAATATTTCATGTTGAATCTCGTACTTTATTTAGATGCGACTTGTCCCCCGCAAAGCGTGCGAAAATGTAGTCGACTCTCGCTCCACTCTTTCATATGTCGTAACTTGAATTTGTAATGTTTTCGAAATTGATAATATTTTTGTATATAAGACTCGATGCTACTGGAATGCATTCGTTTATGAAAATTATCGCGAGATATCACGAATTATGTAATCTGTGCACATCCCAGCTTCGCAGTGGCGCAACCGGTTTCTGTAATATCTGACATAAGAGTTTCGGAGAACAGTCCGAGCCGCCGTTTATCGGGATTCTTGTAATTATGCCGATACGCGAGAGAGCCGGCTATTATACGGAGTGTCGCAAAATAATCGTGGGATTCTCTGATGCATCTTCTATGGAATTTTTCTAGGCTATCAGCGTATAATCGTAGAGTCAACGTCCTAACAAAGTTTCTCATATTTTACCGGTGATTAAGCGGATAAAAATATAACTAATTATATCTAACATATATATTCTTTTATCTAATATATTTCATTTATATTTCATATATGTTCTATATATGTACCATATTTTTTATCTACTAATGTAACTAATTATATCTAACATATATATTTTTTATCTAATTATTTTCTAGTTAATTCTCATCACGGTGATTATGTTTATTTTGAAAGAAAAGAACACATTAAAAAGATTGGAAAATTAAAAAGTTAGAAAAAAGAGAAAAAAGAATCTCAATTAATTTATCTATTTTGTGCATATTAAAATCTCCATTAGTCTTATTACAAAATTATTGGATTATTAATATGCCAATTTCTAAATTTATGGTACATAATTTATGTATCATAAATAATTTATGTACCATACATAATTTATGTACCATAATTTATGTACATAATTTATGTATCATAAATTTAGAAATATATTTTAAAAATAAAATAATTTAGAAATATAAATTATAAACGTGATTACACAATGAATAGAAAGGCGAGATTTTATTTTGTAAAAGAAAAAGAAAAATCCATCAACTGCTTTCAGGAGAGATCACGATGCTGTTCTTCATATGTTTGCTGCCTCTAGTGGCAAGCACGCCCCTTGATTCAGAAATGATCATCGAAACACCTTCAAATCTAATTCTGGATATTTATAACGGCATCCTGAAAAACATTCGATTCGTCGAAGGCTCTAATCATACGGAGTTAGATCTGTCAAATTCCTCTCTTCGCGGATTGGAAAAGAACACTTTCGATAATGTGCTTGACACGGAGTCGCTTATATTAGCCGACAATTTGTTGACTACTTTACCGGATTTTGTTTTTTCCAATCTGACGAGATTGAGGAGCTTGTCGCTGTCGGGCAATCAAATATCGAATGTCCGAAATCTGTTTATCGGCCTGGAGAATTTGCGATTGTTGGATATTTCACGCAATCCTATCCAACATCTCGGGAGAGGACATCTGTTCGGTCTCACTAGATCTGTCAAGATTCTCACCGATGGAAATATTCTTTGGAGCATCAGCACGGACGTGTTTACTAACTTCTTTCTCAAGGAAGAGGAGTTGAAGCGACTAGCGGCGACGATGAATCAAGAAAATTTCATGGAGAAGAGCGAGGAAAAGGAAAAGAAAGTCGACAGCGCAGAGCGCGATGCTGAAGAGCTAGTTGTAAAACCTCAAGAGGTCGTTCAAAGTCTTAACAAGGACACTCGAGTAAAAATCTGCAAATGCGATGGCATCGTGACATCATTAGCGATTTTTGAGAAGGATGAAGAGCTGGTTGAAGGATGCGTTCAAGTGTCGATTGACGTCGACGCGACGCGAGTGAATCTTAGCGAGCAGGGCATCAGCGGTTTTCAGAAAAACTGGTATCGGCTGCGATCGCTGCCGATCTCTTCCTTGGATCTGTCAAGCAACGAGATCACCGAGATCACGAAGGAGACGTTGAACGATCTGCCAGCTTATGTGACGTACGTAAACTTTCTAGGCAATAGAATCCGTAGGATTCGGAGCCAAGTGATCGAGAACGATCATCTGAAGAGACTCAACTTTAAAGGCAATCTGATCGAGGAGATCGAAGAGGGCGCGTTTGAAAGAATAAAATTACGCGGATTGTTTCTCGCCGATAATCAGCTGGAAAGTCTCAACTTCGTCTCCAGTCTACCGGGCACTCTGACGGAATTCGTCGCGAGCGGAAATCGCATAGTGTCTATTTCCGACAACGCTTTCTCCAAGCTCTCTCGTCTGTTGTACTTGAATCTCGACGACAATGAAATCGAAACGTTGCAGAGCGGCGTCTTTCAAGGTTTAGAATCCTTGCAATCACTAACGTTGACGAACAGTAACATAACAACCGTCGAGCTTTCCGCTTTTAGAGGTTTGACTGCTCTCAGGACGCTCGATCTTCATCGCAATTCTATACGCGATCTGCAAAAGGGCACCTTCGCTGAGTTGACAGCTCTGAAGGAGCTCAATCTCGCCTACAACAACATCGTGAAAGCTACCTTCGCCGATCTTCCGTCGTCCGTGGATTTCTTGTACCTCGATTATAACGAGATCGACGTGCTCGAGGAAGGCAATTTTGTTCAAGCCCCGAGATTCACTCTGTCATTGACCGGAAACAGAATCTCTAGCATAACGCGCGGCGCTTTCAATCTGCCCACTCTTCGGGATCTGTATTTGAACAAGAATCTCTTGACGACCATAGAAGGCGATAGCTACGAAGGTCTGAGTCGTTTAAGGCGTCTTTGGCTCTCGGAAAATGAAATATCCGAGATTCGCAAGGGCGCCTGCAAACATCTGGGCAGTCTCTACATCCTGGACATATCCAAGAATCCGTTCCAAAAGTTGGAAAACGGCGCTCTTCATGATCTCAATACCGGTTTTGGTACTAGCTTGTACATTTACGAGAATAATTTGAAAGAGATGCAAGGCGGTGTTTTCGATGATATTTAATATTATTCTTGGAATCACAAAACTTCTACACATATTCCCCAATAATTTTCTCGAAAAATATATATATCGAAAATTGATCCGCATATTTTTAATTCGCGAACATTTATAAGAAAGAAATTATATCGTGTATAAATAAAATCCATATTCACCCTGAATTTATAACGATATACATTTTTTATTTCCCTTGGAAACAGTAGAAGACGTTGAAAAATTGCCAATAAAAGGTGCGAAATTTCTGAGTTGCTATTTAAATATAAAGCCAAATTTGATCTCGAAAAACATTCTTTTTACGCAAATCATTAAATAAGTGAAAGCGTTTTATCACGATATTTTAATGCAATCTCCTTCATATAATTGGCAGGCCAAGAATTTTATATTCCACAAGAACAGATTTTAAATTTTTGATACATTATTGCTTTTACCTTTACTTATCCTCAGCTTGTAATTATTTTATCATACGATTCCCGCGCTCTTTTTTGAAAAAATTGAAATTATCACAAAGTGGAATTACAAATTATCAATCCGAGATAGCGCCATTATTATGTGATCGTATTATTTCTTTTAATTCGTATCAATCGAGCGGCGACTTCTTCGTGCGATCGCTCGAAACCTTAAACCGCGTCTAATATCTACCCGAGAACGGCAGACGGACGGAGAACAATTTTCGCAAAAGTGCCTGACGATTCGCTTTCACCGAACGTGCTCGCAAATCCGCACAAAATCACGGAGTAATAGTAATAATAATAATAATAATAATACAACCCGTCCTGTGTACAAGATGAAACGGGCAGGTTGCAACCAGCTGGCCTTGACTTTCACGCTGGAATCTTTCGACTTACAACTCCACCGGGTTTCTAAGACCCGTTTGAAGGTCGGTATGTCGTTTAAAAATTTTCCCGATTATTTTTTTTTCTGTCTCTTCGATCGAGACTCTAACGGTAGACCCTGTAACGGGTCGTAGTGTTGTGTAAGCAAATTGAGTAATCGAACGTCGTCATCTTAATGACGGAGAAGCGAGGACCGGAAAGCGATTTGTTGTTGGAAATTGTTTCATTTAGATTGATATCGGCCAACGGTTGATGCATCATGCGCATATAACGTATGAAATCAGTCGTTCTATAAAATAATTGAATAAGCACCTCAAACACAGATATAAAAAAAAAAAAAAAAATTGGATCAAAGAGGGTCATCGCACGTATATTGTAACGATCTCCGTTATTTCGATATTGAATCAGAGAGAATTGAAACCGAATAATTTCAATGAGTTACAACTAATGCCAGTGGAACCGAATAATCTCATTTCACACCGCGTTGATTATGACAAGTGTGGCAAAACAAACCGCGTTTCCGCCGCCGCGGAAACCAGAGAACCCTAGTCGGCGTAATTACGTAACACACTTATTCCTTTATCGCTAGTCTAATTAATTCGCAGAGATGAGACTCGTGTAGTTAGATGCGCTCGTAGCGCACCGCGAGAGAGATCTTCCCTACCTTAAATAGGCAAGCTCTTTTTCAAGATAGCGGCGGCACGATCTGACGAGTCGATTTGTTTTAATTAAATCTCGGGGGAGTTTAAATTAGACCTTCGAACAGGATAGAATTTGCGTCCTTATTACTGACTATCGCGCCTTTCTCCCTGATAACCGCGCGAAGCTAATTGACGGGAGTTTAATGACTCTTCGCTCTCGGCTTTCATTCTCGTCAATTTCATCGGCTTGAAAATTTATGGAATAATGGATAAAAATTATATATATATGGCGTCCGAGCTTTCTGCTCGAAAGAACTGCCGGTTATCAAGAAACACGGTCTCGCACCAAGTCACGCGCAGTAAACAACGAGGCGAATCATGTATATAATAATCTATATACGATTGAAGGTACCTTGGATTATTGAATCCCACTAAAGCGTGAAATTATCGAGTTTCTAGCAAGCTTAATCGGTATAGCTTCAATTTGTATTATAAAAGGAAATAATTGGAACCTTATTTATCTATTCAAAATTAACTCAATATTCATTTTTTTTAATCGATATATGAAGAGTTTCTTAACTTCTTATCTTATTATAATCTTAACTTTAATTGCATAGAATTAAACAGTGACAATATTTATTAAAAAATAACAATTAAATTTTTGTAAAATAATTTTTAAGCAATACAATTTTATGGCGAACGAGATCTGCGGAAGAAGCAGGTTCTCACACATACCAGATGCTTCTCGTTCCGTAGCGAAGGTCCCAAGCAATTTCGTGGCATTGACACTGAATACTGAGTGTCTGCAACTTCCGGTTTCGCCAACGGTATCTCGTAGGGTTATCGAACGAACGACTGACTGCTAGAATCATTATATATCGGAATATGAAGCAATTATTCTATTTTCTCGACTTATTAAATTTTGTGATCAAAATCGCCGACGTGCGGTCGTCAATTTAAAGATAATAGCTTTTTGATATGAAAATTGAGTTTTAAATAAAATATTGTTAATTATACGAAGATCGGTATGTTTCATTATATAGTTCTTTATCTAAAAAACGAGAATGAAAGTAGTTTTATCAATAAAGTTTTACTTTAAAGTTAGAATTACGCTGAATAAATATTCGCACTACAATTTGTATACAGAATATGCAATGTGTAAAGATAATTATAAGAAAATTAAAGATAACTTTTTTTTTTCTTTAACAAATCAATGTTATTTTTGAGAATTTCATTGCCCCATAAGTTCTGTTATCGATAATTATTTCTTCATTTTTGCCAGTCCATTAATCTCATCAAAATTCCTGATTAAATTAAAGTTCAATAAGGAGAATCGCGTGCAAAGATGCGAAAATTCTACGACCTTCAATAGCACGGTTCTGTAAAGCAGAAACCGTAGAGGCAGAAATTCCAAGGTGAATGTCGGCCAATGGATACTGCATCGAAGAGAAAAAGGGGTTGCCACCGGATCTCTTAAGTATGCCTTAAGTAGAGCAAAGGTACCTTGACTCGCGCGAGAGAAAGGTCTCGATGTCCAGGGTTCGTTAGCCTTTGCAATCACTAATGGACAATAACACGTAACAGCCAGAAAGCAGTGTGCTCGTTAAATGCATTAAATTTGTGTTGCTCATTTTCAAATCTTACGCGGATGCAACGCATCCTGGAATCAACGATGTATCACGTCGTCGCTTCTCATTTTGTCTACTGTTCCGTAAAATCTGCTTTGATAGTAATAATTTCGAGGAATTTAACTATTTTACAAAGCGATATTGAAATACAGATAACTTTAATTTTTTTCTTAATATAGATAAATTATTCTAATTTTTTATTACCAATTAAATAAATAGGATAATTAATTATTAATTTAAGTAATATTAAGTTAATAACGAGTGCACTTTATATATATAAAAAAAAAAGAAATTAGGTCAAATAATAGTAATCATAAATATCGGCGCTTTACAATATTGAATATGACTGTAATTATTAAATATCCAATTAATATACTTTCTAATCTTCGGTGAAAAGAGACGATCTCACAAATATGACGATGTCGCGTGCTATTAATTACATAATATATAGTATACCTAGATCTTCTATTATGTAAAGCGGAGATAAGTATCGCAATGTGATATATGATGCTCTTATCTTGATATATTAATTTGAAAATGGAAAGTAAAGGCCAAAGATTGAAGCGATGTTTTCTGTCAAAACGGACTCTCGATATTTGATTTTTTCGATTTGTTCATACGTTTCGCAACAGTTGCCTTTAAACCGGTCGATCCGTTGCAGCAGAGTATCTGCATAAATTCATCTTTCCTCTCCGTCTATGTTTCGCACGAAACCCATAACTGCTCGCGGAATATTTCGCTCATAGAAAGCGATCATTAAATGCTGGAAGAAATTGCACATAATTTCCTTCGAGAATCGTTTCGATATTTTTAATTGCCGCCGGCAAAGAGAGTCATTTCACTCAACTGATATGAGATCAGACAATTTTTAAACCGTGTTTAATTGCTTCTTCTGTCTTCAATTTAATCCCCAGTCAGCTGATTATACAATGTTGCTACGAAAATAAACTTGAATTAATCTCTCCGCGATATATCAGATATCAAATATTAAATAATCTTATTATATAATCATTGCTATACTTTATTACACACATGTATTATTGTATCATTGTAATGAATTTTTAATGAATTTTTTTTCTAATTTTTTGGTTTAACGGTAATACGTCAATGTAGAGTAATGAAAGAGAGTAGGAGGTTAAAATACTTATTCTATGCTTACGGAATATTAACAGAACGGAACTAATTCTCAGCTTTTAATGCATTTTATGCGCATATTTCGGGTCAGTATACCGATTGAAGAATTACTAAGACATAAGTGTTGGTGCGTGACAATATAAATTGAATGAATAACCTGACTGCAAAAATTATTCTGGCTTCATACTGATATAACTTTAGCGCCGTGATATACGACAATAATTTTTGGAAGTATTTTTAATGTTGCAAAAAAAAAATGAGAAATATTGCGATTAGTCGTTCTATAAAAAATAAAATATAAAATCATAGAAAGTAAATATTGAAATCAAAATTTATTCAGGAAGTGATAGATAAAAATCGATCACGTTAAATCGTGATACTAAAGGTTATCGGAGCCACGCTTTTGGATTTAATTATCGATTAATCATCTTTTCGTGACAAGAGCTCTCGTAATCCCCTACGAAGAACCGCGAAAGTGATACGGACGATCACAAAACTCGATTTCCGTCGAGAATGTATGCAAATATGTACGTTCGCCGGCGCTTAGCAGAAAAATGAATCCGCAGCGGCGCATAATTCCCGCATACATACATATGTATAAGTCTCCGGCGGCAAGTATGTACCATCTTTAATTGGCGATGTGAATCAGTTCTCTGGCCTGATAATCATCTGGCCGCACGAGGAACATCTCGTGCGTGACACCGGCGAGTTGAACCGAAGCCACCGACCTAATCGCGAAAATTAATAGACGAAGAAACGCGATTTAACCGCTCGCGATGAGCCAATTACATTGTCATGCGTGGCCCGCTTTCCAAGATGATTGTTTAATAATATATACCCGCGAAGGATAATCATTCGTGCGCAATATATGTGTGCAAACATCGGGCGTCTTGCATTGCGTCTGGCGTACGATGTAATTTAATTTCATCGAACGCGTGTTCTTATATAATTTTCTCGATGAATCCTGACAAGAAAATCTCGCTGATCACACGGGTGGTCTAGCGTTCTACGTTCGATTATTCGTAGGATTATGTCAATTCATATGTGCCATGAATTGATTATTCGGCGCAGGGATTAGATTGGAACATTCTGAGACGCGTATTCCGTTACGCGGCAAGTAATGCACTTTAATCAGTGCATCATGATGCGCATGGAGAATTTCTGAACTGCATATTTTTTTTAACACGATTAAGATACCAACATCTCCAATTATTTTATTTATATCAAGCCGTGAGAATCTAAGAAATATAAAAAATCTAGAATATAAATTTCTATACATATATCCTTATTAAAAATTTTCTTTCTTATATAAATAATTTTATTTTAAAAAAATATATTATATTGTTTCAGCATTGTCACATCAAGGAATTATCAATATAAATTAACATATTTTTAATATAAAATTGTTTTTTATTAAACAAATATGTCTATGTAAAACATGTTATAAAATCAACTTGAAATGTACAATATACTGCTCAAACTTGCTGTATATGAGTTTAATTAATTTGTTTAATTAGTTTCTTTAGTTTTTTTTTTTGTTTCATTTTTCTGTTAATCTCAAGAATGCAAAATTACTTGGCGTTATTTTGCAATAATTTCTTCATCATAAAAAAGAATTAAAATAAAAAATTTATAAATTTAATACAAGAATAGAAACGACATACTTTTAATTATGGTTATAAGAAGAAGTGTGTGTGCGTGTGTGTGTGTGTGTGTGTGTGTGATTAGTAATTATTTCAGCGATTTATCGGAATATATTACGCGACCTATAACCTGTGTGGTTTTATTCGGCATTGAGCTGCAAAATGTAGAGAGAAAAAATAATGATAATATATGTAATTATACTAAATTGCATCTCTTTACTTTCCCGAGTGAAGGACGACAAGAAATATCACAACGATTTCCGCATTCTGCGTAGAAGCTCGCAAAACACAAGATTTTCGTGGAATGTTTTATTAATGCAAGAAACACGGGAATGTTGCAAATGTATTTCTTTGAAAATTAGGACATTATATTTATGGCAAAGCGTCATGCTACATTGACAAAAACTGAAAAAAATTTACTGCGTAAAGTGAGAAAGCATATATATAATGGGGATATCTATTTAAAGAAAAAAAAATTACAAAAAGAGAATATAATAAATTTTACGATGATATTACGCAGAATTCATATTTTTTTCTCTTTTTCTCAAAAAATATTTTTTTTATTCCTAATAAGACATTTCTGTCCAACGCATCCTCTTCTTCAAGTCTTCGGATTGCTATAATCTATCGCATTCCGTTGTCTCAAGATCATAGGAGTTAGTCGCGCTTTCTTCCTTCCTATAGTACTTTTTGGAATCTTCTGTGATTATTTATTCTCAGTTATTTAACAAAAAATGTTCAAATAACTAAAGCTTCCTTTTCTTTATTCTCTCAATTATTGTCTTTTTTATTATTTTATATTTTATTATAAAATATTGATATAATAAATATAATATTATATATAATTCTTTCTTATTATTTGACTCTTTTCCCTGCAGGCATGGATGACCCTACCGGTAACTAAGTTATTGCCGGCATAGCTCTTAGATTTATCAGAATATTCAAACTTTCTCACCTGGCAAATGCCTTCGTTAAGGTGAAGATGCTCCTCATCGAGGAGGTATAAAAAAATTTTATTATAATTATTTTATTTAATTACACAGATTATATCATTTTATAAAATATAATATAATTGTATGTAATACAATAAAAATATATATAATAAATCATATAGTAATAAAGAATACAATTATAGCTTTTATATAAAAATCTTTTTCTCTAAATCTTTTTGTTTAAATCATATAAGTAAAAAATTAAATTATGTGATTAATTGCTTAATTTATATCACACTTACACAATTAATAAATAATTAATATATAATAAATTATTTACATACCACAAGATTGCTCCACCGGTGTGCTTTTTCTAGGCCTCCTTCTTCTCTCATTGTCAAATTGTCGTTGACTCACACGCGTAATATTTTAAACGACACTCCCGCACTTTTATTAAATATGTTACTCCCGCATTTGTACATGCGATAATTTGAATGACACTCTTGCACTTTCGAATTTCCGCATGATTAAATACCGTTTCATACGAGAATCACATTTCGAGACGGCAAGTCGGGAATTCACCGATTACTTCGAGCAAAAATTAAGGCCAAAACGAAAAAAAAAAAAAACGAAATCGAATTGATGAGATCGATGTAAATGAGGCTCAATCACGCTTATCCGCGCATGTTCGCATCGAAGGCAGGCTCGAAATTCATTAGGAACGATTTCAAACGAATCACCAAGTTTCTAATATCAATCGGAAATTGGCGATATCATAAGGCAGGTAGACGAGAATAAAGATATCCATTTCCAAGATGCTAACAATTTAGACAATTTAAAAAATGGGGTCAGTTTCTTTTCTAGCGATTGAAAATTGAACCTAATTAACCCAGCCAACTGTCCTCAATGCGATTCATATTGCTAGACGGTACAAGAGAAAGGACTCATGACCGACGATTCCAAAATAATCGACCAAACTAACTGACTCGAGCTGAACCGTTCTCCGAAGCAGAGTGTACTGTCAACAATCATTTCTTGAATCAAGATTCAATACAATAACAATAATAAATAACAAAGCTGCCTAGGAATGTAAACAATAGCGCGCTATGTAGTGTATATTTCACACTCACAACTAAAATATTTTATATATTACAAAATAAATGTCTGCAGAATAATTTGATTCTTAAATATCGAATTAATTATTCTAGTAAATGATTAATTATTACTTTGCTTCAAACTGTATGCAGATTATTATGATTAGTATATTTGTGTGTGTGTATGTGTATATATGTGTGCGTGTTTTTAATAACGAAAATAACGAGCAAATTACAAAGAGAATAAATTTAGAATAAATGTGTACGCGCGCGCGAGGAATATCTTCGAAAAAAAATATTTATCGTTTCAATAGGCTTATGAAACAATAATCGCAGAAAATAGTGAATCGCACGAATTATATTAAGCGTCATATAATTGTAATTGAAAATGATTGAATGCATTTAATAATCTGTTAAATATAACAAAAAATGAGCGCCGAACAATGTTTGTCAGCTGCAAAATATTTGATATGTATTATATTTAAAATATCTTTGAAAATATTAAATAAAATATTTAAAATAATAAATGAGGAAGGTGTTATTAAAAAAAAATATTTTTTTCTTTTATTCCTTATATTGCGATATGTTTAATTTCTATCTTAGAATGTGCAAAAGATTCGTATACGTCCAGATGTACTGTAAGATATCAATTGAATCATTGTACCACTTTATTTGTCATGAAAAAGAAAAAAACATAATACATAAAGAACATAATTCAATAAAACACTCAAAGCTTAAAATTAATTTGTTGATAAACGCAAACAATTTATAGAAATGTATTTTCGTAAGTAATTTAATCAAAACTAAAATATATAATACATAGTATTTTTTTTGGGGCAATTTTACGTAAAAAAAAAATTGATCTTTATTTTTTTCTACTATTTGGAAGAGTCGGATAGGGACATGAAGAAAATAAAGAAAAATGCAAAATTAATAACGAAACATAAAGACAAGATTATTGTACAGAAAAATATCTAATAATAAATCATTCTTTAAAATAGAACCATCCTTGTTTACAGAGCGTTTTCACAAGAAGATTTATATAGGAGAATCACAGATCACTAAACTATCTTTCTACTTTTTCTCTCTCTATGAAAGAATAATATAACGATATAATCAATCGAATCGATTTGAAAACTTATTTATTGTCTGATCAACAGCTCGCGAGTTGTTAAAATATATCTTAATACTTATATATAACAGTTTAATATCTTTATAAATGTTTTTTTATCTTATTCTCTTAGCCGATAGAGAAAGGTAAATATTCTGAAATCAATTACGCGTTGTCATTGAAATCGGATATTATTCCTCGATCATATAATCAATTATATCTTTTTATTAGTATTTATCTGTCGAACGGGATATAAAAATATTATCAATTTCGTACGATATTTTATTCATATTATCGAAAATCTCGGAATCCGGTATAATTTAAAAAAAAAAATATTTGAACATTATTGTTACAATGATATACTTTGGATCAGAAAAATTTGATACAAGAAGATTGCAATATTAATGAGAATATATGCAACTATTTTCCTTGCGTTTATTTTATTCTTTAAGACCGCAACGATTGCAATCGTTTGACCAAAGTGTGCGTCGATGACGCGATTTTAGAACTCTTTTCTTCTTAATCTCTTATCTTAGACGGAATTTGAAACCTTGAACCGTCCGACACACGCACGGAAGTGCAGTCGGCTGCATCCTTTAGCACGCGCAGTCACAGGCGCAACGACGCACGCGTTTCTCGCGATGATGAAGGAAGACGTCGTCTGGCACAGAGCGCACAGAACGTGGTTGCACATCTGTGAATAATTGGATATTCCTTTATTATCAAATTTGAATATTGTAATATATACATCCGTTTAATTCTTTTCCTCTCTCTTTAACGTTTATTTTATACTTTCTCAAATCAAATTATTCATAATAAATTTTCTCCAAAATGAATTTTTGCGACTATTAATGGATTAATGATAGTAATAAAAAATCTAAATCTAAATCAATTTTTACTTACAATGCGGGCGGACTTCCTCCTCCTGCATTGGCTGCTGTTGTTGTGGTTGTTGTTGTTGTTGTTGTGGCTGCTGTTGTTCTTGTTCGTGCTGCTGCTGCTGCTGCTGAATCATCATGTGTACCTCCTGGTGCTGCTCTTGTGGCCGTTGTTGGGATTGTTGCTCTGTAGATTGGCCATCGGTCACCTCAGCACGTGCTTCTACCGGTACTTCCATAGACTCGACTGGTCTTAACGCAAATCTCGAAACCGGGAAAGCACGGCCCTCTACGACCTACGATTCCAGAAATTGTTTTCTCTTAATTGATTATTTCTGTCAAGTTCTGTCAAGTCTTCTTCTTAAGAATGATAAGATAAAATTATGCTTTAGTAAAGAAATAAATGTATTCTGGAGGTCATATAATCAATTTTTTAAAATAAGGAATATAATATATAGATTAATAAAATTCATATAGAATTGCATTAAATTTATGTCGTATTTATGTAGAGGAATCCGGTACTATATAGTTATTTGATAATTAAAAAATAAAATACTTATAATAATTGTTATTATATATCGTTAATGTGTTTATTATTTTACCTGGTGAATTATATTGCGAATCTCCACAGGTACGGGAAAGTTTCTTTCGACTTCATCACCCTCATCCTCTGGGCCTGGGAAAGGTTTCGCTTCCTGTTGTTCGTCGCCGCCATCTGGGCGTTGGCGACCTTCAATGTTTCCATGCTCGATCAAATTTCTCACTTCCATCGGAAGTGGGAACGGTCCTAATGGTATTGGTCTCGCATTTTCCGCGAACGGTTTGTATTCCTGTTAACGTTACAACGTAAGTTTATATATAATAAACATGTTCTAACTTTTATTTGTCACATTTCTCCGGAAAATTTACTGTAAAGATTTTTATATCGCTAGTTTTATACCAAAATTCTTGCATAATTTTATCATCAAGATACGTTACGTATGTAAAATTATAATTTGTATATTCTTTCAAAACACCATTTTACGATTTAACGTGAGGCAAATAAGCAAACTTACTTCACGACGTGCTCCATCTGGCACCGGGTACGATCTGGCTTCGCCAGTGATGTGTTGAATGATATTCTTGATCTCCAACGGTACCTGTTGAATTATTCTTCTGATCTCGATGGGAATGCCCTGGAAAGCGGAGCGTGGCTTCTCAGGCGCGACCTGAGGCGGAGCGGGTGGTCTCTGTTCGGTCTGCGGGATCATCACGGGCGACGTTTGATGTATCCTGTTATCTTGGACCTGCGCCTCGGCTTGCGGAGGAGGTGGAGGCATCATAACCGGACCCTGCTGCTCCTGGTTGTAAGTATTGGGCATTTGTTCGGCTTGCTGCTGATACATCACCGAGATCTGCGGTTCCTGACGAGATTCCGGAGCAATCGGTCGCATTCCTCTCAGCGGATCCATCGGGAAGTGACGCAGTTCAATAGGGATCTGGCGCATCTCGACCTGCATCAATATGAAATAATTAACCATTGCGCTGAATAAATTATTAATAGATGAATTCTATCTATGACGGCGCCGAATTTATTTACATCGTTCGACGGGCAAGACTCACCTGTGGTCCCATCGGATTGTTTTGAGGTCCCATCACTGGCATCTGCGGGCCCATTCGAGGCGGTCTCATCTCCATAGTAAGTTGAGGAAGATTACGGAGCTCAGGTGGAAGTACACCCGGTGGAATGTGATTTAATCCTCGTGGATCACTGAGTGGCAATTGTTGCATATCGGGAACTTGATACTGGGTGTGTATCTGATACTGATGGTAACCCGGATTCGGTTCCTGGGATTGGAGGGGAATTTGCACGGTGCCCAGAGGCACGATGATTGGAGTGAGCATTTCCTGTTCCTGTTGTCTGCAAAAACAGAAACATTAATAATAAAACGTTATCGATGCGCTTTATTATTTACATTATTAACAGTAACTCATATAAAAATATTTAACTCTTTGTTTCTCCATTGCTTATTTTTTTTTGTTATTTAATAATTGTAAAAATACTTTTTTTACAATGTAAAGTTATTTTATCTAGCTATCAATTTTGCGACAAATGATATTGTCTCTTGGTACTTTATTATTAATTAGATCATGACTTAATATCATTCACTCATTTAATGCCTTGATTTATACATATATTCTCCTCTAACTTACTCGTGGTTTGGACTGCCCGATTCGCAAAGAATAGCAACTCGTTCGCCGCTCAGTCTTTGGAAACGCTGCGGATCGGTACTGTTATCTAAACCGTTGTCGCCAGTTCCGTCCATCACTTCATCGGCCCGTCGTCTTTCAACCACGCATGAAACTCTGCTACGAGCTTGTTGAATTAGCGTCTAGAAGATCACAATCACAATTCAAAGAACGGCTCGAATGTTTTTGAATTAGTATCTTTGCAAACAAATATTATAAAAATTTTTATAAAATTATAAAATTTTATTATATGATAATTATCATTAATATATCTGTGAGGCACATGTGCGAAAAATATTCCTAAATTTGTGTAAGAATTATAATATTTACGCCTGCAATGTCGTCGAGATCCAACTGTAGAGGAAGCTTAATGTGCACGGGAGGGAATTCATCGTCATCGTAATCATCATCGTCATCGCTGCTGTCGCTGTCAGATTTCGAGCTGTTCTCTCCCTCTCCTTGGACTTTCATATCCTTAGTATCGGGATCAATCTCCTTCTTTGTTGGTGCAGCGAGATTTTGCAAAGAATCCTTCGATTCGACAGACTCCTGCAAAGAAAGTAGTACTTCTTTAAATTCTGAGGTTTTTGTAAAAAATAATTTTTTGTAGAAGAATATAACTTTGATTGTTTATTTGAATGCATTATCGCATGTCTTTGCTATAAAAAAAAATTAACTTCGCACATTATATATTATTTTATATTTAATTAAATTATATTTATAAATTAAATTATTTTTTTTTAAATATTTATATCGACAACATATCTGTGTTTAGATATCTGTATCTAGGTATAATATAATGTCAATAATTAAATCTAATTACAAAATATATTGAAGACAATTGTATACAAATGTCACAGACGTTGAAAAAGTTTGTATTTATATCGGCGATGAATCAATACATTATAATTCTAATATTAATATTATATTAAAAATCGAACAAAATTATTTCCCTTTAATAAAATGGATCACTCTACAATTTTTTATCTTTCGCGAGAGAAACTTAAAAAAATGCTGATGAAAAAAAAGATGAGTTTCCCGAGGCTTCGAAAGGACAAATATCACGGCGGCAATCATTATTCGTTGATGCAACTCGTCTTCCTGGTCGCGACATCGGGTCACCAGTGAAAGTAAACTCGCTTTATATTATTGTACTGTGACTTCACCAACGATGGAAATCGCACGCGAAGAGAAAAACGTTTGAATATAAACGAAACCGTAGAATCTTATCTTGATTCCATATGTTTTTTTTTTTCACGATAAATATCATACGCACATTCGAATAAATTAATATTATATATGCAAAATTAGAAATTTTTTTTTTTAAATCACAAACTGATTAAAATAATAATAAATAATGTGGTAGAGAAACGGGATAACTTTCTGCACGAATAAATTCAGAACTATCGTAGTTAGAGCTTACTTTCTCCGATAATAATTTCATGCAAGCCACTTCTCTTGTTTAAATCTCTTTCACAATAATAAGATTATAATAACTGCAATAACGTAAATTAATAGATATTTAGTAAAAATTTTTCTTCTCATCGGCTCTATTTCTGGATCTTGTGCAATTACTGGATTTTGTGCAAGAGATTTGTCGATCCAAGCGTGCCATTTCGTTCTGTATTCTCATCGCATCCGGTAAAATGCCTAAATCGGGGATCACCACGAACGCGGCGTAAATATGTTGAAACGTTTCTCCCCACGAATCATCACGGCTGTTAGGTGTCTTTCCTTCCTAACGCACAGGCCGATTGGTAATAAATGATTACAGTTCTGTGCAAGAAACGCGCGTTGCAACAGCTATACAATTGTGGATCATAACTAACATTTGGGATGTCTGCCAACGCATGAAATGTATTGTTGCAACAATGCAGCAATTATTTTTATGACACAGTCTTCTTGCTACGATCTTTTCGAATTGTAAACAGCTAAAAGTATCATTTTTAATTTTATCATTTGGAATTAAAATTAATTTTTAATTCAATTCTCTTCTGAATATTATTTTTAAATAATATTATTTCAAAAGTTGTGCTTAAATATATCGAATATCATTATAAGAATATTGAAACATAATCTATAATATAATCTCTTTTACATGCACATATATTTTCTTTTATGTTCAATATAATATAATAATTGTTAAAGTCATTAGAGACATAAGAGGTACACGCCATTATGCTTAAAAGATTTAACCGGCAATAATCCGGGCGCGAAGAAACGGGAACACGACTAAACACTTTCCACTCGGGGAAATTGTGCCTAGGATGTAGAAAGGATTTCGCGATAGACCGGACGAGAGCGACAGACAACCTAATCGTCTAGTTAGAATGGGAATAAAACTCGATAAACTGCGGGAACATGCGTTATACATGACATGGGCAAAGAGATAGCGCCTTATATATGTACGTCCTGTGAAATAAATCGCGATATTGATTTAATGATGGGAACGCGATGAAGAAGGCTGACGTTTATCTCGCAGCTTTATTAGAGAATGTATCGCAGCTCTTAGCAAGCAATTACAATTTCCAGAGCATGCTTTAACGACCTCAAACAAGACGAGAAAAATGTTCTTCAAATCTCTATAGGATGTCTGAAAAGTTTCTAGAAAATATAATAAAGAAAAAATGATGAAAATTTATCAGATAGACAATTAAAATTTTATCATACACGAAACTCGTTAATTTATTCCCAGTAAAATAGTAAATATAATACTTTCCCGTTCCATAGTAATTAATTTTCCATTTAAATTCAGTTTAATTTCGGAGAGAGAAAAGATCTGCTGATCTACATCGCTTCTCCTTGTGTTTAAAGCGTATAAAATTTCATGTCGAAGTAGATACGATACATATCTTCACATATTGCTAGCTGCAACCTCTCGTTCGAAACAAATATTTCTCTAATATGTACAATAATAATTAGATGGTCAATTAAATCGACAATTGTGATTATTAACCGTATCCGTTAACCGTCAGAGAAATGTTAAATTTCTTCCATATCTTTTCACATACATACACGCATGTACGCGAAACGCATCACGTTGCGCGATACGTGTCACTCTTTTCTAGGCTTGCTATATTACAGTACAATTATCCTGTGTACATCGCGATGTGCAACCATCGTGGCACGAAATCCCGCAGAAAAAGGGAAACGAGAACCATGTTTCCACCCGCTCAGGATTCACGAAGCGTGCGACATGGAAGAAATTGTCATTGTAATTTGCCGCAGCGATGACTCCATCGTAAGGCAAATGGCTTTCTTTAGAAAACGCACCGGCTACCTTCGATCCATCAATTAGCGAGACATTATAGTTACTTTATCGTCTTCAAGACACGGTGCTGGATACATGTAGTGGCATTGCGAAATGATACGACGCGATTAGTTGCAATTTTCAATCGCACGTCAAGAGAAATTAGTAAACTAAATTTATTATTATTGATGTATTATGTAAATTGATTATTGATGCGGAAAGAGATAGATAGAAATACGAGATAATTTTTTCTGTTCATTAATAAAATTATAGATAATTTATATATGCGTTTATCTTTATTAGTTTTACTATCTTTATTAATATTTGCTTGTTATCTGCATCATGCGTCTTTAATTTTATATTTATTATTTATAGAATGAAATATATTTTCAAAATTAATTTAAAGACTAGACTCGTCTATTTTTGGCTTGAGAGAAATTTTTATTAATTAAGACATTTAGATTTTCAAAACTAAACATTTCTATGTTAAAAAAAATAAATAAATAAAAATTTTGTTTTTCATTAAAGAAATGCGTACATTAATTTTATAATAATATATATATATATAAAAATATATATGTGATATATCTATATGAAATTGTAACTCTTATATATGGAATAAATAGCATAGTCACTTGAATTCACTTAGCATAGAAGATATTGTACAAAAAGTCTTGCGTGCGAGCTAAATATATTCAAGTGTCCGTGCTATTTCCTTCACAAGTTAATAATCATAATGCGCAGCGCTCTGTCTAAGACGCAGAACAGAATCTACTATTCAATGGACAGAAAAAAAAACTCGTCTAGATACATTCATTTATAATTTATATCACCGATCGACGATTCTCACGTATAAAAAAGGAAGAGACGGCCACGAGAGCAGAGCATTACGTATAAGTAAATGAGTGAGTCAGAATTCTATTTTCTACCGATGACGATGACGGACGAATGGCGGTATATTGAGTTGACTTGAAGAAAGAAACTGACAAACGAAATAATATAACAATAACAGCCAATTCGACGAGAGAAAATCTGTTCAGAGAGCGTTCACCTCGCGCAACTGGCAACCCACTTTCGTCGCAGTACGTTTTCCAAGTCTCGTTGCTCTCATCGAGGTGATAAAACTGAGCAGCATCCTGAAGATACGGCAACCGTGTCGTCCATGAATTTAACGAGAGAAATTACAATTTTCTCGAATTGTGTAATTCTTTTTTTTTTTCCAATTTTGCATTGCACGTTTTTATGTATAATTAATGGCATTTGAAAATATAATTCTCACTTTACTGATATATAAATATCGAACAATCTTTATTTAACAGAAAATTGATTTATCTAATAATCATACTTGAGTAATTTACTGGTTTTTATACTATATTAGATAAACATGCATTTAAAATTCTAAGTTTTCTTAAAGAAATTCTTAAGTAGAATTTTTCAATAGAGATTTAAAAAATCATAAAGTTCATATAAACTGGAAATATTAATTTACGTTTTTGAAGACAAATGATCCTCGTGAAGATATTATGCGTTACGATCCAGCATCATGTAACCAAATGATTTCCGTTTATGGCAAAACAGAAAATGGTTATAAAATCCGGGAATAATTTGCAAGGAACATGCACATGCAATTATTAATTTGCACTTATGACTTACCGCAAATTAAGGATATCGTGTTCAAGGATGATCCTTGAAATCACGCTATTTCTAAAATGTGGACAAAACATCTATTTAAAGCCTCGAGGAAGCTTCTTTTTCGTTGTCAGTATGAAATTGTCAGTGATTAATGTCAAGGTGATTAAGGCAAAGAGAGAACACAATTATGTTCTTTAAATACACTCTCATAAAATTCTCAATAAGCAATTGTATGCTTGATAATTAGTTGGTTTTCTCAGAATTGACTAATCTTTCAGATGCGATAATAAATTTCGAGATAATAATTTCTCAAAAATCAGTTTTAATAGTTAATGATTTTAATTATTATATTTTGCAAATTTTTATATTCTAATTTTTATATTCAAATTTTATATTCTATTCTTATAAAACTTTCTTTTGTCCTTTTTTATCGAAAAATTCCCTGATCCCCCGGATCTCTAGATCTTGACGTCGATGAAATGATGTTCACGGATGGTTCGTCTGTAACCGATCTCACCGGATTTCATCGACTTCACGATGACCGATTTTCACCTTTGCACGATCGTTACATGAGTACAAAGTGCTTTTACATTCTCGCGGTGTACATATACTGATCTTACTTTCTATCGGTCGCCATAAGCGAACCGGAAACGGCCACTATATAGTAACGAACGATCATGATACATGACATTTATCGACACGGGAAATAATCGATCTTCGATATTTTTCGTTCAATTCAATTAAGATGAAACAACTCCCTCGCGCGATATTTTATTACCGAGAATTACAAAGATACTCCGAATTGACATTATCGCGAAAACATTGATTATCTAGGCTCACCGCAAGGCTCGTGAAAACAATCTAATTTGAGAGAGTCGGTTTCTCGTGAGCGAGAGAAATTGATTAACGACAAAGGAGAAAATACGTTGTGCGACTTCCGCGATTATTTAATGAGCACTCGAGCCTCGTCTAACGGAAGCTAAATGATGGGCGACGGAATGTGCTGCGAGTTTACTTCAAAAGAAGCGCGAGTTTAATTTACATTTGTATATAATAAAACATATATAATAAAATAAATAACATGTTTCTTGTAAAGCAGAGGTAAATGAAAGATTCGTAAATTAAAAGTTCTTACAAGAGAAATAAATCGAATATTTGACGAGGTAATTACTTAAACTGTAAACTATTTAATATTTATAGATTTACAAAACACGAAAATCAAGAAGAAATTAATCGAGCTTTATCAACAAATGAAAAAAGAATCTTGATCTATACTTTGTCATAGATTAATCGAGATTGTAAAAGCGATGATCGATTACGAATTTGCAAACCCAAGTAGCTCGCTCCTCGATCTACGATCGCAATCGCATACGAGGAACGCAAGAAGCCGAATTACGTAATTCCTCGGTTGCGGTTCTCCTTGAGCGCGCCTGGCTCCTGGCACCGCTTCGCACCAGTTTCGTGCGCATTTTGTTTCTTTTAACTCGTGGACGAGATCGAAACGTGCCTCTTCAAAAGTCCTTTTTTACATGCCGAACGTGCCTCTACGAAAGTCCATCCTTTTTTACACTTTACTGCCGGAATTAATCGCCGTTGTCTACGTGCCGGCACGTTCCCACCGCTTCTTTCCGCGCTCGCGGCGACGAGAGATCGCATCTCGAATTTATGATGGGAATGATGATGCGTGAAAAAAAATCGCGATCTTTATATCCGCATCAAATGTCAGTCAACTAGACACTAGGAAGAGATACGTGTATAATCTCTTTTGGATCTACGCGGCTATTATATTCTCGCGACATGATCATGAGCGAAAGTATGGTTGCGATTTAGGGAGAATACCAGATAGAGTGCTCGTCGAGATGAATGAGAGATTCGAAGTAAAAGTTACCTGCGACTCGCGTGTATCCGAGATATCTAAACTTTCGTATTCGTTAATATGTATTTACAAACTTGAATTTTAGAAACGCTATAAAAAAAAATTTCATAAATATTATCTTCTTAAAGATATTAAATCTAAATCTATCTATAATGATATTAAATCTAAATATAAATCTAAATAGCACACGCACACATTTAAATAACGTACTTGATGAATAAATCTCAATTTTAAATTGGAGAATCGAGAAAAGCTTAATTAATATAAAAGTCTTTAAATGTTCCAACTATTGAATATATTAACATTGCTTTAGTATGAATAATCTTTTCTGAACGATTCGCCGATGTCATTACTGTCACGTGCAGTTACGATAATTGCTTTGTCTGTAATTAAACCTTGAATCTCGGTTTAAGCAGAAACGAATCAAGCGAAACATGAATTCGAGAGATTCGTTTTATTGAGATTTCGTTTTATAATGTTTGCTATAATATATGCGATGTATATGTGTACACTGTTCTGAATCACATGATTAAATTAGCATTTTTAAGATAGATTTGACATTTGTGAATTATATGTAATTCTCATATAATTCACAATTTCTTTTATGTGCCAATTTTCGCAATTTTGTTGTCAATGAGCACGGCGAGATCGTGGCATCGTAATCTTCGAAATGAGCGCTGTGCTATTATCTTCTAAGCTTCCATCATTTGAGTAGCATATATGAACATTACGGGAGTCAATTAAATGTCTCTTGTAAAATTTCGGACTCTTAACCGACAGAGAAAGAAAGAGAGAGAGGTATTTTCCAATTTCCTGGTTTCGAATGCATTTCCAAGCCATTGCATTCTTGTTTTACGTAAGGCGCTCGTTCTTTTCTCCGTGCTCGAGACGAGCAAGTCAATGCGACATCGTGTCATCGCGTGCAGATATAAAAGTCAAACGATAATAATACAATGCGTTTCCCATCGAAGCCTCGCTATTTCCGATTTAATGAACGTGCATAACATTGTCCAAGCCATCGACGTTTTTTGCAACTTTCTCACAAATTTCGGCGCTCAGCAATATAGAAATATTTTTATTGTCTGGCATATCATAATCCGTTCAATAAGCAATTCATCCATATATCCATCATGCCAACTCAAGCATATATCCACAAGACTCTCGCGCACTCTCTCTCTCGCTCTCTTGACAAGGTGCATAAAAGAATACGCTTGTAAATCGCTCTACGCTTTCTAAATTTGTGATATTTTATGCTTAATTCACTCATTAGCATCCGATCGTTTGTAAATTTCAGCGGATCATTCATCTCGACGAGACGCATGCCACTTTCGATTCGTTGGACGAATCGATTGCTAAATGTGAAATTTGGCAAGTATTCGTATAAATGCAATAGAGTCAAACAAAAACATTCGGAAAAAAAAAACAAGAATATTGACAAGAAACAATTATTGGGTAATTCTCCGAGAAATATATTTTGTCATTATGCAATAGCTGGAAAGAAACAAAACAATTTATATTGCCTTTAGAATTTAACTTTTTCCGTTAAATTGTTACACATTCAAGACTACAAAAATTTCCATTTATAGATATATGTATATTAATATCAAATTAAAATAAATGTAAATATTAAAATTAAATATAAAACACTAATTAAAATCAATATATTATTATATCGATATAAATTGAAAATATTAAATATTTTTATTAAAACAAATGTGTGTATAATTTACATTGAACGCAACATTAACAAAATATTATACATAGTACATATGTATAAATAGCAATTGATAATTATCTCATGTAATTGTTACTCACAAGTCATGCACGCGATATCGTGGATAATTTTGCAATTATGTACTTTCTGAAAAAAAAATCTCACATCGCAATTATTCGTTATATTTATTTACTTTATTCGATATGGTATAAACCAACAATTTATCTTATTAATTTTTCGGAGACTTTTTTTCTTGACAGATAAAATTTCTCTACGAACTCTTACTGGAATAACCGATTTGTCGATTGATTCTAATTATCGATTGTCGATTCTAAATATCTACAAAGTTGTAAAGTCGTAATTTGCGGTCGAAGCGGCTGAGAGAATCTTTGACTAATCTTGACAGATCTCAGTAAGCATCATGCTGGTAATAAAAATAAGCAAATACCACAAAGATGGGCGTGACCGCGATAAATCGAATACGATCCTTTCTTTCTAACGAACGGCGTGAAACGATCCCACTCGCTGATATAACGGTGAATATCCTTCGGACTTTAGCACAATTTTTAAAAAAATTAATCGATATATAAAAGTTGTGATTAATGAATATTTTACCTTAGCAGGTAATATAAATTCAAAGCTTAATCGTCAAGACATCCAAATTCCGAATTTTGTAAGCGTTCAAAAGAATTTGAAAGGAAAGGTAGAATCTGTGAATGAGCATCTGTTGGTTCATTATGTACAGACTCATTAGATTCCCGAAACGTCAGGTTTTATTCGTTCCAGTGTATATCGCATCAGTTAAATCTTTGCGCGCATTGAACGTGTATTCTGCGTCGCGACTTACGAAAGCAAATTTATGTTTTTTTTTTAGCAGGCGCAAAAACGGGCGTTAATTGCATTAACGGCATCGCACTAACGTTTCTCACTTTCGATCGTAAAGAACGCACTTGGTGACTTCTCCGTCGATCAATTCCTTTTACGATCTGTCGAACGCCGTCGCGTTTAATGTGAAAATTTAGAGAAATCTCCATGAAAATCATCATCGTGAATGTAACGAGGCTGAAAGCTGCGTTTTTGCATCGAACAGAGAGTTTAATAATTAAACGAGAGATCTGCCGTCATTGATACGGATAGAATTACTTTCCTTGCTACGAAAAATTAGCAAGACGCGATTTCTTTGTAACGACTATAGGCAAAACGATGATCGTTGGATGCTCGATAATCGTTTATAACTGTATTTTTGGAATAAATGTCGATAACGGCGTTCAGAAAATTCATGAAAATTCTGTTTTACTCTATTCTTTCTTCATAATTACATTCGACACACTTACCTTGGGCTCCATACAATCAAATCGCTGTGATCGCCACGAGTCAAATTCATCGATCAAATCTACTGATAACAAGATCAATGCCAATTTTCGTTATCATTGCAGGAAATTTCGAGCGTTGTGAAAAAAAGCATTTGATATATAATATGTGGAATTACGTTTATCCTTTTGCATCAAATATGTATTGTCTGAGTGTTTTTTTTTTTCGCATATTTCTATATAACAACAATATAGAAACAATATATATCTACATTTGTATCTCATTTTTTTTTCTCGTAAACAAATTAAATATTTAACAATAATTTAATTGACTCCTATTTTGATTTTCTGTATTCTTACCTGCACCAAAGCTTCCGGCTGTAGATGTTTGAGGAATTCGCCTTGCGGCTGATACGTTCCGGAAATCTGTTGTTGCTGCTTCAGCTCGGCCTGCATCGCCGCGATCGATTCCGGCGTGCAGGAGGCTCTAGCCTGAACCCAGGATGCCGCCAGGATGAAGCTACCAAGCACCACGGACATCGTGATCAGGGTAACGGCGGCGATCCTGGCGATCTGAACCGCCGTGCTCTTCATCGGCGGTCTCATGTACGCCTGTAAAAAAAATGCAACATTTTACGGAAAAGGGTTTAATCTCTTTATTTTATTATTAAATCAGAGGCAAATAAATCAGAGACAAATAAATCCACTGCTTTTAACATTAACGTTTTAAAAGCGACAATCGCGAAGAGAATGTCAAAGGAGAGCGCGAAACGACAAAAGGCCTCGACTCGGTTGGTTAACCAGCGTGAAGTCCCATGTACTATTGTACGTATGCGCATTGAGAAGAATATACTGGCATCGCTCTGTGACAAAAGTGTGACAGAAACGTATGCGTTTGTACGTTTATACATGCAAGCAGTTTTGCGAACGTGAACAAATCGCGCTTTACCGCGGTTTCCCGCGCCTAGTTACAACGATAGAGGAGGGAGAAAGGTGATTATGTAAATTCTTATATGTGTGTTTATTGTATGCTCATTTTCAACCGATTTAATTAGATATCGTGGAAATGCAAGCCTCGATTTTCCTTGGCGTGTTCTCCAAGTTACGTCAGATTTTACACGGGAAATATGTATCATATATACGTATGTAGATTCTCTTCAATTTACATACTGTATTTTAAAAATATTATTTATATATTTTCATACATTAAATTTTATCGATTCATCTTTGTTGACCTCTCTCTTCATCAAAATCCGTCAAGATATAAATTAAACATTTTATACAATAAATACGCACATATCCATATATTTAAATAATAACATCGGTGACCAGTCATTGAATGACAAATCCGCGCCTCGCAATCGAATGGGTTAACGACAGCTAAAAATAAATTACTACGTCGTCATTTAATTTCTTCGAGAGAAGAAGGAGAATAAACTCGATAAAATACATCTGATGCGTGATAACTGTACCTTGACATTATTATAGCGTGGTGCGAGCCCGTTTTGACGCCTGACGCCTTTGTAGATCATGCTCGCCGCTATTTTACGCGAAACTCGCCGATTAAATGTGACTTGTGTGATCTCTGTATTATTATAATTATGCTATATGATTCGTCGAGACGTTGATCGAGATGAATGTCGCGTCTCCCGTATTGATTTTTAAATAAAAAGCACACTTCTAACAGTCCATCCGCTTTTTTAGACTAAAATGGATCAAATATTTTTACGTTAATTCATCGGCACAAATTTTAATAAATCTTGCATACTCTCCTGTACGAAAATTTCTCTACGCAAGATGCGTGTGAGACTTGCATCACAGACTGTACTTGTACATACAATTCGTAATGACCTCGATGCGGATGGACGACTCGGGTGAGAGGCTTCCAAGAGATAGTAGGCCATCCGAAGCTGGCTTTATGCCGTGCTATCTATCTGACGAAAGTAAACAGATACTGTTGCCAGGCATTGGAGGCAAAAAAAAAAATTATTATTTATTCTTTGAGACGAATATCTCGGTTTGTCCTCCACTCGTGAGTCATTGACACTCGTTGAGTTCGCGAAGAACGTTCCGGAACAATGGTTAATCGCGTCGCGAACTGGTTCGATAGAATCGCGCTAGAGAAAATCGTGATTTTATATATTTAATCGAAATCATTCGTAAATAATAACTTATAGAAATTGTATTGTATGATATAGTCAATCAAATTTTTTATATTTAATTAATTTATATTTAATAGAAGATGTGATTTCTCGATGCTCTGATAAATCGTGAAACGCGCTCGAAGATGACAATCAACCTTAAAGACTGTAATTCCTACGTCATGTGATCGCCGTAGTATAATTTTGTGAGACAACGTTTTGCACTTTCTCTCTAATATATATACCAGTGCACGATTCAGGCTGCACGCTTGAAATTAACGAATGAAAGTAATGTTTTTAGCCATTTATTAACTCCTTAAATTGTTGAGCGTGTGCTCGTAAACGTATCTTTTGTTTCGTATTCGATGAATAAGGTATGTATTTTGATTATATGCATGAACAGCACGAATATAAAAAAAAATTATGTATTGCATTGTACATATATTCTGACACACATTTCTAAACTTTCATATATTTAAACACACATTTTAATGTCCAACTTTCTTTGCAAGATTATTTTGTTTTCATTTTTTTCAATATCTTTATCTAATGCACTAATTTAAAAAAATATATCTATTATTACTTTCATTTAAAAAAAAAAAATTCTATATTTTGTAATTTCACAAGAAATTCTGATTTTTCACTTATCCTGTTATTTAATTTGGGAAACATAATTGAATTATTAAAATTCACGAATAAATGAAAGTCGACAAACTCTCATTAGAAGGGACGATTAAGCAATCACGGGAAAAAATTCGGTTCGTATATCATGTACTTCCCTGAAATTCCTGTTCAAGTTCGTCTTATGTAAGCGCAGACTGCTTCCATTATATGTACACGCGCGAATAAATAATCGCTAATAATGCGTGAGAAAGAGAGAGAGAATCGAAAATGCGGAGGTGTTCAGGGACAAATATCTTTTTGTTCAAGCACTTTACAAGCCAAATCACTTTACAAGAAGTGCGAAAAACATTATAAAATGTACAACCATTATATTGTACAGTAAAATATTATATAATATGTACTAGGTAATCATATCATGTCCATTTATTTATTTTAAAAGTTAAGATGTAAAACTTGAGTACGTACGTATGATTAAAAAGAATTTTTTATGCGTGATCGAGATTTATCTTATTAGCACGTATAATATTATTTAATAAAAAAACATAATATCTATCAGGGGCAGGTGATATGCATGGCAGAGCAATCATTGTTGCTGACGGCATAGACGGAAATGGCCTTCTGGTTTGCGGAGGTGAAGGGGCTTGAATTCATAAAAAAATAAAATAATACGATTTCCTTATAGCAAATTAGTGCATATTACTAATGATAATTATTATACGCTTATGGTTGCCTTATTCGATATTGTTGCAAGTCCGCTTCGCGCGTTGAAATCTCCGGAAAGTTCGACGCGCAAGTCAAACCTCAGTGAATGAATGGTTGATTACTCAATAGTGAAACGAAATGCGAAACATGCTATTTGGAGTCAGTGATATAAGAATTTTGCGCTTGATGCAAAAAACAGCTAAAAAATTATTCAAGAAGATATTTATTCACGCGAAAATGTTATAAGAAAAACGTCTCTTATAAATGATTTTGATCTTTCTCCAATATTTATTATATAGATATATTTCCGATGTTACGTTCATAATATTCGCATCTATGTATTATATTCAGACGTTACGATTTTTTAAAAGAATTGATACATTAATAATATTATTAAATTATTTCTTGTGTAATAATCAAAATTTAAAACAACTCTTGCCAAACATCGATTTTTTTGCTTACGACTTTGCAAAATTCATCGGCGAGTAATATCTACATACATATGCGTGTATCAGAGAAAGACAGAAAGAGAATGGAATGACCAACAAATTCGGCATTCAAGGCCCCTACGAGTTGATAAACATAGCACACGATGTCATCGCGACGATGGAACGGAGTTTCGAAAGCTTTGTTTCACTTCTCATATATTTTCAAGGTTTAATTTTTCCTTCTTTTACGTATTCAAGCAATGTTTCATACTGTAAATGACCGTTTTTTGCTTAACACTAATACGTGGTTCTTTCGGACGGAAAAGACGCTCTTCTCTTTATCTGATTAAAAAATTGACAGAAAGCGAACTGTTTTTTTTATATTCTTTATTCATCACCTATTATTTTGTACTGTAATTTTCTATTTTATAACAGTAAATTTTTTATCATCATGCAACAATGTGATTATTAGCAAATAAAAATCCATGATATAATTGTGTAATTAATTATTTGAAATATGAAAAAATCATTCATATTAAATAAAAAAATATTTGACAACAATATTTCTGTTGCGTAGAATAAAGTAAAATTCAATTTTGTGTAAAATATCTATCAAAAAAACACACTGCTAAAATTATTAACTTTTTTACTATCTGGAATAAAATATTAATCTGATCATTGTACTTGTAATTTTTCATAATTTTTGTAACATACACATATATTAGTTTAAGTACGATGATAAGTAGAAAATTAAATATTTTCAGGAAGGAAATATACGCTGTATTTATTGTTTTTTTCCCAAACTCTCTCGTTGGTCAATTAAGCGTTAATTTTTAACGACGAAACAACATTAGTGTTTTTTTTTTGTTTTTTTTTTTTTCGTAGCGGAAGTGCACGCGGTCTCTTGGAATATGATACATATTTAAGTCTATTCGTCGTAAAATTAATAATCGCACGTTCTTTTGCTTACTATAATTACTATAATTACTATAATTAATTAAATCCTTATTTTTCTAATGCAACGCGTGCTATTTATTTCGAGTATCATCTTTGTTTAATTCTTCTATTAATTTTCTTGAAGAAAAGAATGTATGCGTTTTTCGATTAGACGTTAAAATACATTTCGCAGAAATATAAAATAATGAAGAAATGAAGTAAAATTTTCTCCTGTGTCGATGAACAAAAAAAAAAAAATATCCATTTTAAATGTATAGATGTCGACTGCTAATGAAGTGTACTTGATATATTCTAGACTTCTCTTATTCTAGTACTTCTCTTAATTATCTTACCATTAATTAACGTCAACTATTTTTTATCTGTCTTAGTCTGAGAGATAGATGATCAAATGAATAAACAATAATAATGAACAATCGCGCAAATGTACAATCGCTGTTGTGACTGCGAGTTCCGCGCACACATAATTATGTTACAAAACAACTTTCGCGGAAGTGGTGTACAACTTATCTTCGCGTTTTTTGCAAATACAATTTTATAATTAAAAAAAGCTTATGATCTCAATAGATTAATTTAAAGATCATTAAATTTAATATTGTTCTCCAATTATGTAATTATGCGTGCGATCATTTTGCATTAAAACTTGCAAGTGCAAAAACTGCAGTATAAATTATTGAGAAATAAAAAGAAAACTGATAATACATTACAAGGATATATTAGGATTAATTAAAGAAATTACAAGGAAAAAATATTCTATGTCTATTCACGTTGTCTTAGACTTTTTTTTTTAAGCAATGATAATTTCTAATTTTTGCAGGCCATTTGTTATGCTTCATGCTGTATTATATGTAAGCTGTGTCCAATATGTCATTAATGCATTTTCAAGGAAAAATCACGTAACTCGTTGAATATCCTTTTTCTCTATATCTTTCCGTTAATGTCCTTCGAAAATTCTTCAATACGTCTCTATATGCGTTTTATCATCCTGATCAATAGAGCCTCGTATGTAATCTTTGCAAAGACACAGTTGAGCGCGTAATGACAATTGTACGATCGTATTATCCGATATTGGCTCTTGATTTGCAAACAATTAAATTTCACTCGATGATCTGAAGTGAGTCGAGCGTTCGCAAGTGCGTTACAATATACGATATTACTACGTCAGCGACATCAATGGATGAGACGTTATATGTATATTATTAATTGTTCACATTCAGCTCATCAATTTGAATGAAGCCAAATTTATGGGTGTTACGCGACGTGCTCTCTTATGACGTCTCGCTTCGAGCTTAATGATGCGGATATACTTCGTTAACATATTCATTTTCAGAGAAACAACGACAATCACGACAATAATAAATATTCACTCTCGACATGGAATATTTCTATTTTCCGATAACATGATAGATTTGCATAAAAATATTAAAAATTATCGATAAAAACTATTACTTTCTACCTGTTAAATTTCTAAAATTTCTAAAATCATTTCGATAGATTTGCTATATGAAAGCGTTCCTTTCGCATCCAAGAAAATTAATAACATCCGTGATAATACGGACTGCAAATGAGAAATCGATTGATTGCCATTATTATCGATAACGACAGAGACGTAATTATGTAAGACAAGTCGCGTGGATCATCCGAACCGACAAACAAAGAGTATATATCATGAGAAGTACTGTAATTTCTTCATTATAATTATCTTTCTCGTTATAGCGGCAATATTCAATTATATATAGTGCCAATTTTTGAATTGCTATTATCGCCACACTATATTCGCTATTATTTGCCATTTTTCTGTTCAGGGAAACAACCGCACGTATACAAAATTATCTGCCGTTTTAGTCGTCGTAATTGCAACTTGATGATTTCACGTGAAAACTAACATCAAGTTTTGCTTTATGATACATTCTGTATCTATACGTAGCAAATCACATTAGTAAACTATCTTTTTAATTGCAGTTACATTTAATCGAAATTTTAGAGATAAAAAATATCATCTATTATTACTAACTGTATCTAAATGAGTTAAAAAATTATATTTATTGTATATATATGTATGCGTGCAAATGAGTATTTTTCTAAAACCGAATATTTTTTAATGCAAGTAAAACAATTTGCGATTTTAAACGTTTTGTTCTTTTTTTTTACGTCAAACTTTATTTTCATATTTACTTTTGCTTTTTTATAAAATAATGAGAGCAATAAAATTTGCACAAGTGTAAAAATGTAATAATTATTTTCATTATTCATGAAAATTTAGCTTTCGAGTTTTGTGTGAGTTCTCGGAGACTGTTTAAAAATCCGTTTATAAAGTTCACAAAAAATATAGAAGATAATATATGGTTTTAATTAAAATAAAACTTCATTTAAGTTCTCGTTGACTTCAAAATTTTTTTTAGATTTCTAATTTGGAAATTATAAAATAGAATTCTTTAGATATGTTGTGAAAATTGGAATGAGTAATAAACTTGTTTCTTTCGCTAAAGAAAAATTGATCCCAAATTGGCCGAAGAATAAACGAATAAGAAGTGAATGGATTTCTAATCCGTAGGTGAAAGCTTACCGGTGGCGGCTCGGCAGAGGAATAGACCTCGCTGGGAGCATAGTGGCTATGAGTCTGAGGCATCTTCTCCGAGACGACGGCGACGGTCGCCAAGGAGTCTGGTTGTTCCTTCTCCATTGTATTTTCAGCTCGACTTAATCCACGTAGCACAAAACGACCGGTCAGATGATCCAGGACAGTCAATATTTCTCTCTTTTCTTCTTCTTCTTTAACCGATTGACTATTCTTTTCTCTCTCTCTCTCTCTCCCGGTGATGGACGATTATTTAAAAACTCTCTACGATCTGTCACCCGGTGTCGATGGCTCGACGGGTCGACGAGCAGTGAGCGTCGAGGAAGCGCTGACACCGCTAGCTTAGAGATGCCCCCACCTCTAAGCCGGCGTGCACTACCTTCGTCTACCACGTTACCTTCTGGTACCAAGGTGTACCTCCTCCGCGCTCGTCGATCGTCGGTGGTAGTGTTCTTGTTGCCGGACTTTCTAAACACCATGTGTGTGCGAGCACACGAGCGTGAGTGAACGTCAACGGTTCGCTGCTATATACGCTACGCTCCTGTGGATAGCAACACCGCGATTGACGATGGTTTTGCATTATTTTTTTCTTTTGCCTCGTTCTTTCTTAAGATTTACAATCAAAATTGCAGGATCAATAATTGAACGTACATAAATATTTAAATTTCTTATTTCTACGTTTATTTACATTTTCTTTATTTGATATTTATTCGAAAATCATAATCGGTGCGCATGTAATATAAATTTTTTTATAAATAATTGTTTGGCACAATCGCTGTTGGAACGAGCGCTTTTAGAAGAGGGACACAACAACGATCACGTGCGATGTATAGAAGTGACGTTATCGGATCCCCTGCAATTCGCAGCAAGTGACAGCCCGAGAAGGCAAAGAAGTTTATATTACAACGGTAATATATGGTAGATGATCATATGTCTATGTGGCAGTGAACAGAGAGTTGGCGGGAGTAGCTTCGAGAAAGCACCTTCGTTCATAATAATACTTAATTGCGGTGAGCAACGTTTTTACAAATGTGAATATTTCTTAGTACAAAATAACAAATATTCACATATTTTGAAAAAAAATATTGTAGACAAATAATCGCTCGCGACATAGAATAGCTTTAATGAATAAATTTTAAATTATTAGAATTTATTTAACAATATCTCTTAACTGCATTAAAGTATTAGATATATTCTTAAGAGAAAATATATAAAAGCATATAAATGGCATTGTGTTTTCGCGGATAAATCTTCCTCGTAAATGAGCGTTCATTATTGAAGAAAACAGAGAAGCTAATGCGCGACATTTGTAAGTAGATTGGTAAATACTCGTACGAGCGTGTGACGAACGGATGGCGGAGAAAGTAGGAAATGTACGTCCCCCTGAGTAGATATGAGGCCGCAGATAGTAAATCGTCGCTTGTTCATCGCATATGGTAACCCGCATAAAAAAATCATGTGTGTTATGTAGATAGATATACAACAGATATATATTCGAAGGGTGTGGCCGCGGTATGATTGAAAGACCGGAGGGAGATTCTAGCACTATATTGTAATGAATTTAAATGCACGCATTGATTGCGTGATGTGTGTGGAATAGTTTAGCTCTACGGATTAATTTTTTTCCGATTCGATTATATTTGCTTCGAAATCCACTACATTCGGCTAATTATTCCATTTTAACGGGGACGATTGTATAATTAGGCGCATGGAAAAGCGACAAATTTAATTACAATCTTGCCACTTATACTCCCGCCAATTATGTACACGTAACAATTATCAATGACACAAAACATTTTAGGACTAACATTTTGCATGCAAATTTAAAAACGATATTGCGCGCAAATTTTACTCTCAGAAAAAAATTTGCAATACAAGTACGGTTGGTTCGATAAACTTCTTGCATCTTTCTCGGATTTACAAGCTTTCACTTAATATTTTCAAACAAAAACATTATTTCTATAACTAGATCGTTACCGTGCTAGATCACACATATATACACATGCACACTTTGAAATTGCAACATTATACAGTCATTTTCCAATTACTTTTACATACAATTTTAATTACAAATATATATATAATACGTACAATAAAATCTTCCTCCCAATCATTTCTCGTGAATGCGAAAAATTACCTATATTTAAATAACTTAAATATAAATTTGTTATATCAAATACATAATTTTTTTTCGCTAGCTAATGTATCAACGGTATTTCATGGCCGTTTATAACGATGCTAAATGAATGCCTTCTCGCGTGCAATCTTTCCTACATTCATTGTCGCCATCGTAGAGAAAATAGGTGTTCCCATGCAACGGTCTTTCTCGGTGATAAAAGGCGAGATAAGCCGGCGGTAGACGCATCGCGAGAGAGAAGAGCCGCAGAAAAATATGTTTTCTCCGTCCGTGGGTGGGGAACGTGTATGTTAGTGCATAAACCACATAATCATACTCGTTTAGGATCTTTTGATCCTCTTCGTGTAATGTATCACGAATAGATGCTCGCGCGTCAACCATCGCGAAGACTCGCTTTCTCCGACAGTAATGTGATCATGCCATTTTCAGTGCACTATGCGCCCTACATGTATCTTGTGTCAAAATTTATAGAATAAATCTTTCGAAATGTAATTTTTTTCATTTTTTATAAAAAATCTCGATGACTAAAATTGCAAGTTGCAGTTATTCAACAAAATAATAATCTACCAATGCTTTCTCTTTTTTGCGAAAATTGAAAATGTAAATTTCTTCATATTGTTATTTTATAAATGCGATAAGAATTTTATATAAATTATTATATAAATAAAGTTAAGGAATACATAAAATGTTCCAAACTTGATGGATTTAAAAAATGCATTTTTACTTGAATTGAAATAGCAAATTCAGATTGATATTTTTTATTCGTTATTTTTTAATAAAAATGTGATAATCACGAAAAATATATAATCATTAAAAATATTTTTGTTAGTTGTTTTCAGCAAAAATTATTAGACCAATGAATGACTAAGATAAATCGTACTTTATAACTACACTCCTGAGTAGAGAAAACTGCTTCTATCTATCTCTTATATCTTTAAAGATCAATCTACATATACTGTAATGACTCCTAATACATATTCTTTATAAATCTTTAGTGTTCATCAACTTCAATCATAAAATGATCGATAAAGTATGTGTAATATTGTATTACTTTTAAAACTTTTTTTCCTATGAAAACATCAGAAAATTGTATAGCACAATATAAAAAAACCGCGTAGATTTATAGTTAAAAAAATTATTATGCATTAACATGCAATTTCGTAAATCATCGCTTTGTTATAACCACATAATGCAACTTTTTCTCCTGTGGGATGCCAATATGCATCCACAATTGTCATATTTTTAGATATTGGCACAGATTTTATACCTTTTTGGGTCCATTCGTAAACACGTGTACATTCGGAAAACACAAGCAATTGTGGATGCACAGGGTTCCATTTGATAGCTAAAGATAATAAAATGCATCAACATATTGTTTTCAAAAGGGTTAACCTGGTTTTTAATTTTACATACCTGTAATGGGGTTTTCGAGTAACAGGTAATCAAGATAGTCTGTACAGATATTCCATATCCACAATGTGGTAGGATAAAGCTCATGCTTCAGAGCCAAGTATTGTCCACATGTGCTAAACTCAAATAGTTTTACTTTTGCTATTGAGAAATTGTCATTATCATCTTTCTTCCCAATTTCTATAAATATTGGCCTTTCGTGTATTTCACATACTGAAATTACAATAAACTCAGATTTCCTTAAAATATTTTTTATAATAGATTTCTTTTATTTAATAAACATTGATTTGCTGATATCTTTCACTTACCAACATATTCATCACATGAAGCAAAGCGTTTATCAGAAGATTTTTCCAAATCAGTGCATTCCTTGTACACTTTTGTTAAGTAATTACATTCCCTGATCACAGGATCCAGATATAATTTCAACAATGGTTTCCATGTGATGTAGTTAAGAAGAATGATCTGTGTATACAAATTTCAATTAGCTGTAAATATTAATGTGACAGAGCTAACAAGAGTGAAAAATAATGTGAGAGAAATTACCGTTTCATTAAATCCGATCACAGCTAATAATTGTCCACTGGGAGTCCATTCAATATTTTCAATTCCTTTAAGCTCCTTGTATGTCTCCAATGGAAAAAACATACCCACGGGTTTCTCCCACACGGTGGAATAAATGAGCAATTTCGATTCGGCGGGAGAGGAACACCATATGCATAACAACTCATCATTCGGCGACCAACGGATCCCATCGATACTATGTAAACGTTCGCAGATGAGTTTCTAGAACAATTCAACAATTCGATTATTACGCGTCAGACGAGTGTACGATTTCTGTGGTCGCTAAAATAAAATTTATGAATGAATGGAAAAATCGAGTAAATATAACAATTCGAGCCAGTGTTGCAAATTCAAGGAATAAATTTCGCACATGCGTAATAGCATAAGCCCTAGCAGACATTATTACGCTTCAGTTCCATATATACATAACATATATACTATGCATATATATTACATTACAATAAAATATATATATATATATATATATATATATATATATATATATATATATATATTAGACTCCTCGCAAAAATGAAGTAAGAAATATGAAATTATATATATTTAATATTTGTACTCCCTTTCCGCAACGAATTTGATGATATTCTTTATTGCAACGAAATATATATACGTGATTGAAGCGAAGTAGCGTCTGCTAGCACTTGCGTTCTAACGCATGCGCGAGATTCGTCTCAATTCACAACGCTAGAGTGCGCTCGGGAAGACGATATTAGCGCTAATAGCGTCGTTCTATCTTTGTTATTTGTTGAATGTTGAACAAGGACGAGTTATTCATAGCGCTAAAAACGTCCCCCGCCAACGCAGCCCTAGTCCGAGAGTCCGAGCACGTGCGCTCATGACATTTGGATTATGACGATGCGTTACGTCTCCTGTTCGTGCAACCGCGTGCCACATTGCGCCGATTGGGGTAGCAACGGCCTCGTCTGCTTCGGAACGTGCAATGCGATCGCGATATATGAACCATGCATGCACATCGGTCACGTCACACACACGTTGCATCGGCATCGTGACCGCGTCAACACGGTGCACTGGATAAGGCCGGGAAACGGGACACCGGAGAAGGAATTTCTGTCCGGCTCTGTGGACGGTACCGCGATCATCTGGAGCGAGGATCGTCGAGATGGCTTTCGAGTTACTTCGATGTTGGATGTGGGAGATGTCGTAACTTTTGCTGACTCCCTCCAATTATCTGACGTTTCCTTGTCCATCGCTTTCCCGAAACTGTTGATATGCACGGGTTCTATCAACGGCGAGTTAAAATTATGGTTGAGAAAGGGAAATGCCGACATTGAAGTTATTCAAATTATTTCCTATGGAAGGAAATTACCAGTACATTGTCGCCTGATGTACTTGCCAAACGCTAAATGTCCTCTCTTGGCTGTAGCATTGGAGGATGCTTCCATTCTGTTATACACCAAAGACTCTGATGTATCAGAATCGAATTTTGTAAGAATCCAGAGTTTACTTGGGCATGAAGATTGGGTAAGATGTATCGATTTTCATCACGATGGTGAAGGAAATCTTTTTCTTGCGACAGGATCGCAAGATAATATGATACGACTATGGAAAATTACCGAGACTGTCACAGAATCGTCGACTGATGAACTTGAACAAAAAAAAGATATCTTTATAATAAATGATAAAGAATATAATATTACTCTAGAATCTATTCTTTCTGGTCATGAAGGTTGGGTTTATGGAGTGCACTGGCAGTCTATAAAAGTAAACAATCACCAAACAATGAAATTACTATCCTCCTCGCTTGACAAGTCTATGATTATATGGGAACTGGACGAATCCAGTGGAATTTGGACAGAGAAAATACGTGTCGGAGAAGTTGGTGGCAATTCCCTGGGTTTCTATGGTTGTAAATTTGGTCCAGATGGATTACATATATTGGCACATGGTTATCAAGGTTCTTTTCACATCTGGAAATATTCCCAAGAAATTTCAAATTGGATTCCACGATCTACACCCAGTGGCCATTTTGCCGAAGTAGTTGACTTATGCTGGGAACCAAAAGGAAGGTTTGTATCGATTAATTGGATTCATATTACATTACTAAAAAAATTAAATTTTGATTAGAATTTGTAAGAAAATTTAATTACAATGCAAATGTATATAAAATTGGACTGATGGATGAGTGTGAAATTCTTTCTTTTTGTGAATTATTACATTTCAATCTGTAAATAATTAGAATTTTTTGATCAATTTAATAAAAAAAGATTAGAAATATGAAGCAATATGAAAAGAGAATAACTTTAAATTATTTATAGATTCCTCATCACAGCCAGCACAGATCAAACTACAAAGGTTCATGCACCATGGAAGGATGATCTCAAAGAATTATGGCACGAGATTGCACGTCCTCAGATACATGGATATGATATGACATGTTTAGTTATGTTAGCACCATATATGTATGCTTCTGGCGCAGAAGAAAAAGTAGTGCGCATTTTCGCAGCTACATCAGCATTTAAAAAACGCTTGAGACCGCTAGCGAATGTCGAAGATTTCAAATCTACAGCGGCCCATGGTGCTACTGTACCTTCTCTTGGATTAACGAATAAAGCAACATTTGACGAAAAAAATGGTCAATGCGAAAATGGTCAAAATGAAGAAGATCCAATAACGAAGAATGTATATGAACCACCTACAGAAGAGGAACTAGCACAAAATACACTTTGGCCAGAGTTGCAAAAGCTTTATGGACATGGTTATGAAATATTCTGCATGGCAGCGAGACACGACGGACAATTACTTGCTACAGCATGCAGATCAACTTCTATAGAACACTCTGCAATTATATTATGGAGTACCGATTCATGGTCGCAAGTTCAAAAATTATTTTCTCATCAATTAACAGTAACACAAATGGAGTTCTCTCCGAATGACAGATATTTACTGTCTGTCTCTAGAGATCGAAGATGGTCGCTGTTCAAAAATGAAGGCGAAAGTTACACGTTAATCGCAGTTAGTTCGAAGAAAAACAGTCCGCATTCGCGAATAATTTGGTGCTGTGCTTGGACGAGCGATTCGAGTTATTTTGTGACTGGTTCCAGAGATGGAAAAATCGGTGTGTGGTTCGCGATGGAGGACACAACTGAAGATGTTATACCAGAAATGATTCTAGATACACAAAATCAATCAGTTACAGCACTTTGCTTTGCGCCAAGCAGTATAGAAGGATCTTATGTTTTGGCTATTGGATATGAAACAGGATACATAGAAATTCGAAAAATCACTATTACTTTGGAGAAGACATGGTTGGAATTGTTGAAATATGATACTTCTCAGGCTCATCATTTAACTGTAAAGAAACTTATGTTTCGACCTAATAATGAACATTCATGCAATACATTGCAATTAGCAAGTTGTAGTTCCGATCATTCAGTTAAGATATATGATATAAATCTATCATAATGTTAAAGACATAATTTTTACAACGTGCAAATAAATTTCTACTTCAATATTGTGTTTTATAAAATGTTCTTGTATAAAATTGTACACAATCTTATACAAATCTATGGTTGAAATCTATAAATATCTACAAAATTCTAAAATCAATTTTAACTTTTTACTTACTTGACTTATCTTCCAATTATCAGTTTTGTAAATCTCTACATTATCCTGACCTTCCTCTGTAACTATCACAGCCAATTTCTTACCATCCGGATTAAAATGTAATTTATCGAAAGCAGAGGTCTTTAGATTTTGTATGTGTGATAAAGTCTGATCTTCCAAGTTCCAAATAGATATTTGAATCTTTAAATAATATATATTTTTTAATTATAGGATTCAAAATTAAATTTTTCCTTTTTTAGAATAAAGCGTAGATTTTATCAAAAATTATACTATACTTACATTGAAATCTGCTATTGTAAAAATGCATTTACTGTCTGGGGACCAAGCAACACTCTGTAAACCCGCACTGCCTTCGGTGAGCTTACATTTCCATTGCGGATAATGCACCGAATATACTTGTACGATAGCCTTCTTTATATTCGCACATAAAATATATTCGCTATTTAAAGACCATTCCATATACTGTAATAGAGAGGTAAAATTACATAAATTATCAATGACAATATTTAAATAAGTTGAAAGTTTCATTCAATTATTTTTTGCCAATATAAAACTAACCTGTATCACATCCGTGAATATAAAAGATTGACAGGTTTCGAGAGTTTTTGCACTCTTTATAAGCAGATTCGTTTGAAATGCAACCGCCAAATATACTCCGTTATTCGAAAAATGGCATAAATGATTGTTTATGCGAAAAATCTTATCTTCGGCGCTAGCGGTCATGACGGAAGATTTGAAAATTCGCGATTTTCTCGACAATTTCAGTTTTCAGTCTCGCCAACTATGACATTTTAAAATCTCCAATCAATAAACTTCTCTCACGATTAAATATCTAGACAACCGCGATTACGATTGTGTCTGCGATCGCGATTCTGCTTAGGCAAGCAGAAAGCAACGCTCTGCGCATCATATATACGCAGTTTCATTTGTGTATGAGAAAATTCATAAAAGACAGAGACAGCTGATTGGCTGCGCCATATTGTTACGTCATTGACGCGCGGGACGCGCCATTTCTTTATTATGCGCGCGTAATAACCCTTTTTGTTTATGGTAGGAGAAATATTTACACAAGCGTACATACATATGTATGCTCATCCATGGTTGCGACAACTGTCAAAAGCGACAGGCGTAAAACGGATCGACGTTGGAAGTGAAACGATGCGTGCGGTGTGCAAAGTAGGATTGGGTCCAAAATAAGATTTATACACAAACATCTTTGACATTGCGCCCATTGAGAACGCCGCGATAAGCATCCGCTTGCGCAATGACGATTCTTCGCGCTTTGGCGCTCGTCCTTCTAGTCACGGAATCCTCGTAAGGGTTTTCGCTTCGCGACGAAGTTGTCTCCTCTTTTTTTCAATACTGCGATGCCGCTGCGTTTTAGCGGCGGGAAGAATAATGTATTATTATTGATGACGATCGGAAGGCACGCATCCTCGTGCACGGCATCGACCCGGTGAACAAAAATGGGCAAGCAAAACAGCTCATGTTGGTGGTGCGTAAAGGCCGTCAAGTGGATACCAGTGTTATTCATTCTGACGATCGTCGTGTGGTCCTATTATGCTTACGTCGTGCAATTGTGCTATTGTGAGTATTCCAGAATATTTAATTTTACGCCGTTTGCTCGCTGTCGATCGATTTATCAGCGTAAAAGTTGAAATATGATCTTTCTAACCTCACATATTTTTTTTTTCTCGAAGTATAACTCAATAACGATGTATCCGTCTTCTCATGACATCTTATATGATTCTCGAACATGAGTGTAATTGTAAAAATGATTTGGTTGTTAGTAGAAATATATAATGTAGAAAATTAAACTAGAAATAAAATAAAGTTAAACATTTAATTTAATTACATATGTTTCTTTACACATTTAATTTATTTACGTTTATTTACACAGCTATACTATAAATGTATATGTTTCTATTTATAGATTTGTGGCGTAATTATAAAATAAAGCTTTCAATCTTTTAGAAGCTTTTTATTATATTATGATATGTCTGTTTCAGATACAATAGACAACTATGTTCAAAAAGGTTTGTACATATCATTTATTATTTTAATCACCTGTTAATGTTTGTAGCATTATTATTGTCATTATTTAGCTGTTTTATTTTTTTGTAATTATAAATATTAGTACTCATTGTTTTATATGTTATCGAATATTATTGAATATCATTGTTTTATATGATATTGAATATTTTATCCTAATTTTGATATCAATCAATCTCTTGTACACACAATACTTTTATTGTTTATGTATGTTAACAGCTTTCTACCTGCTTTTCTTCCACATCCTACTTCTGATGTTTTTATGGTCATATTGGCAGACAGTATATACAAATTTAATGCCAGTGCCAGATAAGGTATTTTTTTTAATTTATATCAATTGAATAACTGTTTATTTTATTAAATAATAAGGCAGAATAATTTGTATATATATATATATATATATATATATATATATATTTTTTTTACAAATGTTACAGTTTAAAATACCTGATGTTGAGATGGAAAAATTACAGCAGGCCGAAACGGAAGAAGTACAGAGACAAATTTTAGAAAGATTTGCACAAGATCTTCCAGTTACTAATCGTACTATAAAAGGAGGTAACAAATTTATTTAATACATGTAAGAATTTCATACTTATAAAAAATTATATATTTTCTTTAGCTATGCGATTCTGTGAGAAATGTCAGTTAATAAAGCCTGATAGGGCACACCATTGCAGTGTGTGTGGCACTTGTGTCCTAAAAATGGATCATCACTGTCCATGGGTGAACAATTGTGTGGGCTTTCACAACTATAAATTTTTTATGCTGTTTCTTGCATATGCACTTCTCTATTGTATGTTTATTACCGCCACATCTTTACAATACTTTATACAATTTTGGAAAGTGAGTACTCTTCTTTTTTTCATAATAAATTTATATGAAAACGATATATTTAGATTACATGATGGAATGTTTACATCAATAATTTGATCTTGCAATTCATGATGAATTTTAATCTTTTTGTTGTAGGGAGAATTAGATGGAATGGGTAGATTTCATCTATTATTTCTTTTTTTTGTTGCGTTGATGTTTGCAGTCAGTCTTAATTCCCTTTTCTTCTACCATTGCTATCTTGTTGTGCATAATAGATCAACACTAGGTAATTATTGGGTATTATATATCTTATATATAAATTTTTGGGGGAGATATTAATTAACACAATGTTTACAGAGGCCTTCAGAACACCTATGTTTCGAACAGGGAAAGACAAGGATGGATTTAGTCTGGGAAAATACAATAATTTTCAGGAAGTATTTGGTGACAATCCACGACTCTGGTTTCTTCCCATATTTAGTAGGTATGTATGTTTAGTTTAATTCTTTTTATGCGACGGAATTGCGTAATTTACAAAGTGGGAACCATTTGCACATACGTAATAATTGAATTATTGTATCAATTTGTATGCTTCTAGTATACTGCCTATGATAATCTTTATCATAAAAAAGCAACTATGCAGTTTATGGCATACTTAAACGAAATTTGAAATGCGGTAACATATAAGTACTGCAGGGCCTTAAGTAAAGTGTGAGCAATTTTAATTTTTTAAAGTTTATTTTCCTTCAAAGACAAAACGATTGCATGTTTTGTGTAATATTATTTTTTTTTATTTTTCTCTATATAAATATATATTTTTGTCTAAATACACGTAGAATGCTCTAATTATGTGGCAATACTATCTATATATATATATGATATTATTTAAATTTAATTTTTTTTTTTATATAAAATTAGTTTAGGAAAATTTACACATATTGTTGAAATATGGAAGAATATATGTGTTAAGAACTATTCTAACACATCTTTTTGTTAGAAAGAAGTCAGTGCGATTTATATTTTATATTTATAATCAGAACAGGATGTGCACACACAAATAGATACTTACATAAGTTGAAATTTTGACTGTTCTACGTTTTATCCCGTGTGTATAAATTCTTCTTCTTAGTTTTTTCCTTTTTTTTTTTCATGCAAACGCAGTTTTTTTGAAATGTGAAAACTGTTGTTTGGTGCACCATTGATCAGTATGCAATTATTGCACATTTCAAATTGTTTCGATGAGCACTATATTTGCACCGATTACGGCCGATAAGAGATTTAGTAGATTCAGTCACTTTAAATTTTCACTTTTATATTGGAGTGGTTGCATTGGATGTGTTCTAGTTTGGGAAATGGTGTCGTCTATCCAGTAAGATCGCAACACCAGGGCACACCCAATACTTATGATTCCATGGGCAGTACTCAGAACAGGTCAGCATCTTGAAAACTTTAAATACAAATGCAGTGATAATTATCTTGACTTATCTTTACTATGGAACTCGTTTCTTTGCTATAAAGATATGATTGACACACATATATATATATATATATATATAAATATTTTTAAATTTATTACTAAATCTTGAAGGAAAGATATTTCCTATAAATTATTTTTGTGTGAATTATATTTTATTTAAAAAAAGCATTCTTTCTCGTGCCACTCTCTTAATGTTTATATTTTTATATTTTTGTTTTATATGTTTAGTGTTCATATTTTATATTAATTATTTTTCTTCAGAGTTCCAGAGTAATGACATGATTTATAAGTGCTTTCATACTGCATGTAACGCATTTGTATATTGATATTTTTGTTTGACGCTGCCTATAATTTCTACAGCTGTTTCCCCAATCTTTTCTTAATATATCTCAAGCTTTTCTATAATATCTGCAAAATCTATGGAATCTTCATTTATTCTGCTTTTGAAAATAATATTTTTTGTAAATGTAATTATGTTTTGCAGAATTGACACTTTATAGTTTGCATATTTTTTTAACAAAATATAATTTTATTTTACAAAATATGATTTTTATCAGTTTTATATTTTTTATTTTTTAATGAAATGTGTTTTAAAGAAAATGAAAATAATGGATATTAAAGAAATGAAGAAAATAATGGGATATTACTGAAAAAAAAGAGAAACAAAACTAGTCTCTACAGTATTTTCTAAAAATATATCTCGATTATATATATTTTATTTATATAAATTTTTACTTATTACAGATTGTGTGTGTTGAAAGACATAACATGACATCTTTTTAAATTACACATAGAAACAATTCAGAGATATATTAATTTTTTTGTCTCAAAGTTGCATGTTCTATATATCACATTATAAATTTCAATTTAAGACAAATTCGCATAAAACTTTTACAATTATTACGTGAGGTATTGTGCATCTGGTTCTTACAGACAGTAATTTGTAGTACAAAAATGATGTAACTATGTATAATAATTTTTTTTATGGAAGAAGTATCTTTCTTCTTATGGTATTTTCCTCCTCTCTTTATTGGAATTGAAAATTAATTAAACAAATTAGCAAAAACAGATAAGTAAAATCAATGAATCAAGATGATAATATGTAAGATAGTTACATCATGAGGGTAGTGGACATGGGATGACATCGAGTAGAAGGTAGGGTATGGCTTGCAGCTTTGGAGATGGGGTAAACTTTCCCGAGCGGCTGTGCAATGAGGATACACATACTCTATTGGGCTCCCACGGCACCCAACAATGGGGTGATGAAACCGAGTTTGATTCCCCACTTCCCTACGTAAATCAGGTACTTTACAGACTCGATTCTTAGATCGAGTCAATAATCTTGCTCAAAACAGTTAGAGCATATCAAAATGACAATTTATATAGCAATCATTATAAGTTCCTTATACTTTGCATAGATATTTCGTCATTATTTAGTAATCTACATGTAGCTGTAAGATCTTGATTGAAATGCATCTTACAACTCATAATTTTAATTTTTATAGATTCTGACGAATCTAAAAACAATTTACTTTGAGCGAAAATATCTACGAGTCAATAATTTTCAAATTATACGAACGATTATTTTCGCGAATTAAGCTTGCATTTTATTATCTCTATTAAATAGATATAATAAAATTGTGTTTTCCAGTAGAAATTTTATTTTAGTATGTAAGCAAGAAACATGTGTTTAAAAATTGCAAAATTATATATATTATAAACGAGATGATATTCCTCGATATTTTTCATTGTTGAGGAGAAAACGACTTCAAATTAATTAAAAAATTGATCACTTGAAATTAAGATCATGAGTTGTGAATTTTATTTATTTAGAGGACTTGGCACATATTCTTGCATTAATAGCAAATAAATCGATGTATATTTAGGAACAAATTTGAATTGTGATAAAATGGAATTCATATTACATCATATAATTAATGCATATTATTTTTAATGCTATTTGTCTATTAATAGGCAATGATATATAGATTCCAATACTGATTCTAAATACTATTATTTTCTTATTGAAAGAATGTTTGTATAGGATAAAGTAGGAAAAATATACTTTAAACATCTTAAAAGAAAATCAGTTTTTTTTTCTATGAAAATAAAGTTCTATTTATCATCATTCTTTATTCAGAAAAAATGTTCCTATCCTATATTTTACAACGCAAATATTAACAAATATTATGAAAAATACAATATTAAGAAATACAAAAAATTTGTGTATAATTTATACAAATTAGTATTGTTCATAAAGTCATATGATTATAGAAATACTATTAATATATACTGATCAAATAGATTAGAATTATATATAAAATTATATATAAAATATACATCATGCGCTACGAAAAAAATTACAGTAAGTTTCTTTAACACTAATAAATACTAAATGTTATTTTTTTGCCGAGTGCTCCTGCTTTCAACAAACTAATTAATCATTTACAAGTTATTTGTCTTTTTTATTTTCCCTTTTAATAATTTTGTATTAAACTGTTAAGATAACTTATTTTCTAAATGATTTGTAATATTAACTCTCATTACAAGACAATTTTCATTTTGTCAATTTAATATATGCTTAGAAATATATAAAAATAATAAGTAATATATGCAATCGCATATTTTTCTTGCTTAAAATAAACAGATTGATATTTTTTATATATTTTTTTCGAAAGCTTGTAGTAAATGTTCCAAACTTTTTTATAAATAAAAAAAAATTGCAACTTGAATTTTATTTTGTAGCATATATATTATAATTACGTATGATGTATATAGGTAAATATAACATAATATATTCCCTTTGATATAATTTATTTTACTGAATTTTTGATTGATCACAGGTCCACCATTGATCAAATGACTTTGGTACAGGAAGCTACAATTTTGGCTCTTGGCACTGGGTAATATTATCCATAATCCCCTGATGATATATTACAGCTAATTTTATGCCTGCTTGCATATGTATACATATATAAGGTTTCTGAAGATTTGGGCATTCTTTCCTTCTTTTCATTCTATAATCTTGAATCTCTATTTAATCTTAATGTATACTTTATCTGGGTGTGAGAAATGCAATTTAATACTGCTTATATTTCTATAATGATGATATTTATGTAACAACATTTGGGAAAGCTATAGCTTTTATTTTTGATTTTTTGTGCAATATGTGTGATTCGACGGCTTTTATTATATGTTATATCTTATTTCTGTCGTAATACATAAGATCTCCATGTTCTACATTGCTATTATATTTCATAAACTCGTAGTAATTCTCTTAATATAATATATTAAAATTTTTACAGCACTGCTGTGATAGGTCCTTCTGTTGATGTCGATCAACCACTGGTGAATAACACAGAATCTGTCTGAATAGCACCATTTGTACCACAAATCGGCATGTATGTTTTCATGCAATTGCTAGTTTGCTTATGATATCGAACATAATCCGGAATATAATATTAATTTATTTTTGGTGTGCTTTTTTATATTTCCTAAACAATTTTTTTAATTATTGGCATTGTGCGTTGAAATTTTTTTGTTTTTGCAAATTGAAAATTCACACTGGAATGTTAGCCTAGTAAATGCAAGTATTTTTTAACATTATAGATTGTGTCTCGCACACCAAAAGATTTGAATACTAACTGTATTATATATATATTGTAATATATATTATACATGGATCGTTAAAAATATTGTTACAATTACTTGTAATTTTAATTATAGTATATATCAAATAATTAGACTATCCTCTATAGTAATACATTAATATCTGTCATACTATACATTTATAATTGCTTGAGTGTATAGATTACTTGTATCATAAATGATGAGACGAATCACTGCAGTATAATCCAGAGGGTACTGCATTTGCAATGACTAGCTTTGTCAAGATATAGACATACGTATATGGGTGTGTTGAACAAAACAAGATTTACAAATAAATATTCGTCCATACTTGTGAAAAATAGGATGATTCCAATATTCCTTTCTTTTATTAGAGTTTTATGTAAATTATGTTAAACTTGTTAATAATTTTTTACATAAAATAATTTTTAATTATTTTTTTAAAAGAAATATGTATGCAATGTAAAAAATTATCAATAGAATTATACATATTTTATTATTAACTGAAAAGATTCATCTAATCCATTTACAAAATGTGCTAAATACAAAAAATATCTAGCACATTTTATAAATGGATTATCTTTACACATGGATGTGAGTATAATGTTTATTATAATCTTTTATGATATAGCAAGAATCATCCTATTAATTTTTACAGAATAAATACTTAATATTATTTTATTTTATTTTACATGATATAAAATCTATTTGATTATTATATACATATATACGTATATATATATATATATATATATATATATATATATATATATATATATACATATATATAAATGCCATCAGTTTTTGAAATTTATAAAATTAGTTGCAGTGTATAATGTTATTATACAGAATAATGACAATGCCTGTACTTATATTTCTAAGCACTTTTGATTATTTATGACTTACATTAATTTGCAAAGAAAACAAAATACTATTTTTACAAAAATACTTAAAGAAAAAATAAATTATGCTATTAATACATGTGGTGTACTTTACTACATGTTATGAATTTCAGGTATAAAAGGTTGTATATATACGTTTTATATTAGACTGCCATATTTTTGCTTATATGTATTAAGATATTATTTATGTTTATACTTGTGCAAGGTATAAAAGCAATATATATACATTGTCAATCTCACATGTACATAATAAATATCAAAAGCCAAAATAAACATATAAACATTAACTTACATATATATGAGTTATGTAATAATAATGTTTTACAATTAAATATATTAATTCTATATCTCTTATATGGTTTATTGAAAATTATTCATTAATCACAGCTAACAATCTGTTGATTGTTTTAAAATGTAGTTTATATGTTTACATAAAATTGGTATGTAGATGTTTATTTCATTATAATTCATATGTAATACAGATATAATATGAAAATATATTTCTCATTTAAGAGATTATAAATAAAAAAAAATCATTTATACATTGATATATATACATACATAAATATCTATTTACAGGTTGTAACCATATTTCTTAATCCAATTTAATCCTTCTGTTGTTAATGATTTTGGCCAATATTCTAAACCAATATATCCAGTGTAGCCTGTTCTTTCTAATAAAGAAAAGACATATTTATAATCAATCTCTCCTGGAGTATCTGGCTCATGCCTATCAGGAACTTGAGCTATTTGAATGTGGCCTATAAGAATGATAATATTATACTTTATAAAAATAACTTTATATAAATATACTAATATTATTTTTTTTATTATATTTAAAGATTAATGTAATATTATAAAGAAACTAACCCACATAAGGTAAAAAATCCTGAATGCATTTTGTAATATTACCACAGCAATGTTGTAAATGAAAAATATCCATTTGTAGCTTAAAGTGTATACTGTTTATCTTCTTAACCAAATTTAAACCTGTAATGACAAAAATAAAAGAATTACTTTATAAGTCTATTATAAGAAACAAAAGTAATAATTACATGAACCATGAATTTGGTCTCGCACCTTTCTGAAAATTATTCATATAATAATTAGGAACACTGTAATTATTAATTGGTTCAATAAGAACGACAATGTCTTCCGATTTACATTTTTCAATGGCATATAACAGATTTTTTTCATAAACTATGTCATTAGCAGCAGTGGGCGATTCCACTTTTCCTGACATTACATGAATCCTAAGGATAGAATCTTGAGAATAGAATTTGCTATCACTATTATATAGTATAAATTATTTATCCATACAAGCATTAATTCTCAATTGTATTTGTGCCTTTATTATATATAGTTACTCACATTTTACAATCCAAAGCTTTTGCATATTCTATCGTTTTCTCAATACTTTTTTTAAAGTTTTCCTCTTCACCTGGAATTGCAGCAAAGCCCAATTCTCCTTTTGTAACATCACCTGTATGACAGTTTAAGAGAATTTAGAATTTAAAGAATTAATGATATTACTTTTATAATGTAGCGTGTGAATACTAAACAATACATACCTGTGAATACGTTTAAAAGTATTTGATCGACATCTGCTTTCTTTCTAGCTGCGGCAACCTGTTGAATAGAAAAGCCAAATGGAAATCCACTTTCAACTGCTTTAAATCCTGCTTGTTTAGCCAGCTGATATCTGTCAATAATACTGGGGGCCTCCGTAAACATAAAAGATAGGTTACTAGCAAACTTTAAAGCCATGGTAGTAGTTATACAAAACGTGATCTATTACAAAATGAATTTTTAGTCAATTACAGCATGTATTGATATATTATATAATAATTCTTATCTCTATGATAAGAAAAAAATCTATAGCAACTATCGCGATCAGAGATAATTTCAAAGATCGCCATAGGCATATATTCATGGCATATACCTGATCATAAAAAATGAATCATAGAAAATAAATAACTTTTGAATCATAAAGTAAATATATATTTATTTTTCAGAAAATGTTCTTATTATCACATTTTCTATATACATACACATGTATTTGTTAACAAAATATACGTAAAAGATCTCGGTATGCGGAAATCAAATATATATCTACTAGCGTGCTGTATCACGCTTGATTTCACTTTTAAAAGAGATAGAGATTTCAAAAAATATATGTTTTATATTTGATATGATTTTTATTATATTAAACAATGTATTGCAAAGTCATTTAATCATCTCGTTTATCAGCTATTTCTTTGAATAAATCACGTATGATATGCAAAGAATGCAGAAGTAGAAGGGGAGGGGAAAAAAAGACAATGTAAATTGGAGATTATTCTCTGTTATAATTAGAGATTTATTCTTTACAATTGTATTTTTTGCATTTTTTTTCAATTTTCCTCTTCTTTGTCTCTACACTACGTCTCAATGATATAAATAAAATATATATATATATATGTCCAAATCAGTGCTGGCTTTGTCAACTCGTCCGCCTTACGTATTAAATTTAAGAGCCCTATTGCCATTATCGCGGCGGTAACTATTTACATATATATATGTTATGAAATTGAATTTTATGTTTGTTGCATAGTCACGAAATTTTTTTCACGAAATATGTTTATCATTATATGAGGTATGTTGTAATATGATGTAATTCCCTCGATGATGCATTTACTGCATCGTCGGTCTGATGAGAAAAAGAAAAAGTTGTGAAACTTTTACATCATTGGAAACCGCAAATTTAATCTGATCTAAATATTCATAAGACCATGTGCAGTTTTTATTATAAAAATAAAATACATATACTTTATAACATAAAGATATATATACACACCAAGTCATCTTTTCGTTTTTTTTAATATACAAAAATGATAGTAATATTTCGTATTTTATAAACTACTAAATGTGTTTCTTGTAAATTCTTTATTTTTACAAATTTATTTATACATAAAATATTAAATAATATTTTCATATACAAAAATAGTATGTATCAATTTTTTTTTAAATATCATAGACATATATATTCGCATAAAAAAATATTATATTTAATCATATTTAAAAAAATTAGATCACATATTATATTCTATTGTATTTCAAATTCTTATTATATACTACTTGCTCCTGCTCGATAGTTCTTGAAGTCTTTTCAATGTTCATACTTATATATATATATATATATATATATATATATATATATATATATATATATATATATATATACTTGGTTTGATTAATGAGTCAATTAATACATACAATGTAAATGCAAAAATATCGAAATCTTTCTTTTATATATAGTTATTTTAGTATTTAACATATTATTACAATATACATTAAAATTTTTTTAACACGAGTACAATGCGGTTATATAGAAGTGTTCTCGCATCTCTACCCCACATATAATCAATATGATTAAATTTTTCGTACGGTACCTTTTTAACTTCTATAACGTTTGGTAATCTATTTACCAATTTTTGAACATCCTGAAATAATTATGAAACATAAAACTTCCACAAAAATTAAAATCTGATTTTAATCCTACACTTTCTCTGATTGTGCATTTTAATCCCAGATCTTATTTCAGCATAAACTTTTTGAGAACGTATTTATTCTATTTATTAGATATTTTGTGATGTAAAAAATTTAAAATAAATATTCTAAGATATTAGTTAATAAGTGAAGAAATTGAAGTATTTTTTTGCATTCCAGAAGAATTTATAATTTTTGAAATAAAAAAATGCACGCGTGTAATATATATAAAATAGAAACAAACAAAATGCGATCTTAATATATAATTTAATAGTAAAATTATATATATAACTTACAGTATAATGTGTGAGAAAGTCATTGTCACTATAAAAAATCGCCATGGGTACTTTAATTCTTTCAAGATTATATTTGGGTGGTTGAGTGGATCCATAAAGCTTTAGATTCATTTTAACGCCATGATCATATTTCCGAAAACTGCCTGAAAATCAAATAATTATAAGTTAAATACAGGATATTTCAGCATAAATGTAATTCTCTTTTACTTCCTAAAATAGATCGCCAAAAAATATATGTATCAAGATTGGAGTGTTTAATGAAAACTCTTAAAAGATATTACAATATATCATTCTTACGCGTACTATATATGTTATCTTACTTACCGGACATTATTGATTGACCAAAATGAACGATTTGTTTTATCGCAGCGCCTGCCGGAAAGTGTCCGAATATCAAAGGCAACATGGATTTATCGAGCTGATCGCTACCAAATCCGGCGACCAGATAAAACCAACAGTTGCACAAGCCTTTCGTCACCGCGTAAGGAGCGTTGCGTACAAGGGTGCTAAACATATGTGCTTGCCACCTGCTACGGGGGAACCAGTGGTGAAAGTTGAAAAAGTAGGAGCTCCACTGAAACACGCTTATAATGGTGAGTAATAAGGGCACAATCTCGCGGAAAAGAAGTTAGAAAATTACATTACCTCCAATAAACCGTTAAAATGTACAAGATACTTGAAGAGTGGACTTCTCTGATTCGCTAAGAACGCTATAGGTGCTAAACTTATCATCCCTTTAATTTTAGAATTATATTCGGGTCTTTCGCTCATCATAACGTAAAATGTGGTTGTACCCTGACTATGACCGATATAATACAATTCGGAATGACCAGTCTTTTCTAAGACATAATCTATCATCGCTGGTAAATCGTAATATCCGATCTCGTGCCAACTGTAAGAGAAACGTATATTTTTTGTATAATAATTTTATATATTTACTGTCTTATATTTAAATCGCTTAAAAAGTTGTTTGATTACCTGAAATTCCAAAACTCTTTGTCCTTAATCGAGTAATGTTTATGGTGTTTAGAGTAAGTATTTCCACGAGCATTCGCGAGCCAAACATCGAATCCATTGTCGCAAAGGACATAAGCTGCGACATGAAAAGTTACATAAGAGAAATATTTATATATTATTTTACTAATAAATAATTTTCATGCCATAAAATCCTCCCTGTTGATTAAATTTGTTGAAACCATCGAAAAATATTCTAGTATGAGCGAGCAACTAAAATATAAATAATAAAAAAATAAAAAGATAAAAGAAGAATTAATAAAGAGTAATTACCAAGAGCCTTGTGAGGTCCCAATAGCACCCAATCTGCAGAACTGGATATAAGTCCGTGGTTTACAATAACTGGTAATCTCGAATCTGCGTATTCGAGAGTTTCTAGAACACGATGATAATCAGGGGATGTTGACAAATTAGAATCTTTGCTACTATTATTGATTACGGCCGTATCAATATTTATGATAGGTTCAGCTTTTATTGACACTTGATCCCTGGGTGAGAGTACACGATGCACATTCAAGCAGTAACCATCTTCTGTCCAAATGTGATGGGTCTCGGGTATGTAACCGTGAGTTTTAATTAGTTCAGGCTGCAATTGTATAATGATTTTATGTAAATTATTGTAAAATAATATAGTAATTAAATATAAAATGATTTTATATCTCCATTAATTCATTAAATTGCATAATTTTAATTGATTTAAAATTGTATGAATATAAATGACGAAATTTTATTCAACTCGACGCACATATATGTATACAGGGTGCTAAATTTCGAACGTAACAGGTCGAATATCTTGATAAATGAAAACTCGAGATCCGGTTTTTTAGATACGTATTATTTCGAAGCAGACAAATTTTGAAAGAATTTAAAAAGAATTTGATTTTGAATGACGTTTTGGTTAAAAAAAAACCGGACTGGATATTCGATCTGTTACGTTTGAAATTTAGCACCCTGCATATATGAATTATTTTTTAGCTGTTTTCAAATTGCTTTTCAAACTTCCTCACGCACATATTAGAATTTTAATAAAATTTTTAAATTTGAATGGCCAATGATTAACATATACTTGTAATGATAATTCGTGAAAATTGCTTCTAAAATAATAGAATTATATATAAATACATTTTAAAAGTTTATATTTTCTAATATAATTTTAATAAAACAAAATATATTTTTAATAAATTATTTTTTTTTTCAAGAATATATGAAAGCTATCACAAAAAATTTACTTTATATAATTGAAATTGAAACATTTGCAATGAAATAATATTATTCACGTTACTTCATATATGCATATGAATAAAACATTATTTTTTATTTTGCTCCTAATTGCGACGTTTTATGAGCTGTAAAAGAAGCATGCAGCAGTTTCTTAAACCTTAAAGACAGTTCCATTTAGCTGAAGAAGTCAAGAGTTAAAATTCATAAAATCTAAACAGTCGAACACTATGAAGAATTAAATACGATTTATAAAACTAAAGCACACTTGACATTGATCCGAGATTTATGACATACAACTGTCGGATATTTGACAGCGGAATAATTCAATTTAGTCCGCAATGTGTTTCGAGAAGTTTATTCAATTAGCTGATGATCTATCGCTCTAAACGTGATGTTTTCTATTCCGGAAATGGAATTTTATGTCGGCGCGAAAGTGAGAATGATATTTAAACGGTTGCTCAATGTTAAGCAAGTCCGTTATGAAACATCACACGTTATTGTATGTACTATCTATTATAAAACAAAGTATGTAATTATATACATATTATAAATTAAAGCGGCAAAAATTATCGCAATTGCATTATTAACTTTACAATAGAATGCTGTTATTAAAACTCACTTTAAAGTTCTCTAATTTTCACCGGAGTTCTCGATAGAATTCTACTATACTTACTATTTTATATGTCATCTATTTTGATGTATGTATATGTATATGTGTACCTGTGTGTTCTGATTCAAATTTATTATAAATATATATTAATTTTGATATTTATATAATTTTGATATTGATATTATAAATAAAATTCTTTCGTGAATATTATCAAAGATATTTTAAAACTATTCTAAATATATTATAACTTTATAATATAGTAATTAATATTTAAAATAGTCTAAATGCTAATATAGATTATAAGAAGTCCAATCAATTTTAAACAAAAATTAGATTTGCGAAATATTAGTCAAGAAAGAATAAGTTGCTTTTTCAAGTATTAAATTTGAAATTGCAATATTCTATAATTAATTAATTTATTACTTAAAAATTTCTGTAATATAAATCATATAAAGATAAAATAACTTAAAAATTTATTAAATTATATTTTGCACTAAAAAAATTTTTTGCCATGAATATATACAATTATTAAGAAATTTCTCATGACTCTTCAATTAATATTGTAAATTAGCCAATTGTATTTAACTTGCCAAACTCATGCAAGCGTGTGTTATAACTTTGACAGTTGATGGAAATAATGTAAGTTTGAAAGTGGCGTGTCTATTCCGATGTTAAGATCGAAATATGATGTTGATAGTGCTGATGTCAATGTTTGCCTTACCGTTGTCATATGGGCCTCATCCTGATTCGTTTCTTTGTCCATGCCACAGTCGCGATATCACCATAAGATTTACGGGCCTCTCGCAGAACAATTTTTTTTTTATAGAAAGGCAATCGTTCGTTTTCCCACCTTTCGTATTTCCTCTTCTCACTTTTTTTCTCCTCGAGACGCAACCCACGTGTGCGACTCCCGAGAAAGCAACCTGCGAAATCGTGTGCCGCGGAAGGAACGGAGTCGTCTGCGCGTTTAAAAAAGAAACGCGCGGTGAAAGGCGCGTCTTCCTCCACTCGAGTTCGTGCCACAATTAATGGTATATATAATAGATTATCAACGTCGTGTTGGAACGAGAATCCTCATGCTTCGGAGGAGGTTGTTTTTTGATTATGCCGATGCGCGCGCATACGCACAAATTCAACGAATTCCGGAGCTCTTGTTTTGTAGAAGGCACGTGAGGAAAAAACGTGCGACAACTGTCAGCATGAGTACAGAGTCTACAGAGTGAATGCAAATAATCTACGCAGTATATGTATATATATACACACACCCACAGGGCTGTACTCAAGATGAGGGGATGTGAAAGCGGGACGAGAATTAGAAATCCTTCAGGGAAAAGACCTATATAATATATTGATGAGGCTAAAGTATATTATTTTAGTAACATTTTAAGAGTTCCTCTTTAATTGTATATCTATATCATACGTACATATATATATCGACGTAATTTCAACGATTTATTTTATTTCCTCCACAACATTTCCGAATACAATCCTGGGGTGACAAATATGTTCTATGCGCTATTCGCAAATGTATACTTGACACGTCAGTCTCCCACGATGAACAAAAGCAATAAATTTTGTATTATATCTGTTCTCTCTCGCTAAACGTGAAAAATAAAACTATTATATGAAAAGAAGTTATGAAAAAAGAAGAAATTAATTGTACATAAAAAATGCGTTGATAAAAAAAAAGATAATGGCCAAATAAATTCTTTTTTTAGATAACACGTATAATTATTGTACTCATCAAAATATAATATTGTACCAAAAACAATAAATTAAAAAAAAAAACTTATTTATTCATCAAAAGTTTAAAAAATATAAAATCGCGAATTCAATTTTTTAAATTTATATTATCACGATTTTAATTATGTATATATATATATATATATATATATATATATATATATATATAATATGTTGTTTTTATAGTAAATAATATTTAAGTTATTAATATGAGAGATCCAAAAATTTTTCTCTTCCTTTTTTTATATGCTATTTTTAGATTATAAAATTGCCTGATAAGAATCCAAATTTTAATTAGGCTCACATATACAAAAATGCGAATGTACGGTTATATATTTGCATACAAAAATCACGTATACTTATTGGATAAAATTATTTAGGACCGAAACATACATACATTTGTTATGTTTATCTTTCAGAAATTGTGTCACAAATCTTCGAAATATTTTATGAACGTTGTTAAATAAAATTTTGATAAGATTGTAAACCTGTTTGTTCGAGAATTGGAAGGACGATACAATCGCTTAAAAAATCGTGCTCGTAACCGTGAAAATAATCTTTGTTTATTGTATTTGCGATTATTTAAACCATAAAGTACAAAAAAAAAATAACCGAAGGAAATGTAATCTGTGCGAGAAAAATTCCCAACATGAAAGTTAAACACTAAAGTACGCGTGTGTGAAATGCTATTGGTTAAAATATAGATACATTCGTTGAAAGAGATAGTAACAAAATGGCATAACCAATCGGATTCGCTATCTCGTCTTTTCCTATCTAGGAACAATTGCTTTGCCTGAAAATAATGTATATACATTATATACGTTATATTACATTAATAGTGGCCTGGTTTACACCGATAAATTTTAATACGTACTAAATATTATACTAGCCAATCACAATCATTCCATTCTTTATAAGAATGGCTATGATTGGCGTATAGTATTTAGTACGTATTAAAATATATCGGTGTGAACTAGGGCAGTGTTTTCCATTGAACGGATTTTGATTGATCCAAGGTTGATTAATGACGTCATTGCATCGTCACGAATTCATAGTAAAATAGTGCTTAATTGATCCGAGATGGATCAAAATCCGTTCACTCGAAAACGCTATAAATTACGTAACATTATACATTATAAATTACATTATATTTCTATATTTTTTACATTTTTACATAGAGAGCGATCCGGCCGGTAATTTTTGATCCATGATTTCGACGCGACTTGGCGATTTGGCGCGCGTGCGCGAGGGTTGAAGCCGGATCTCGCGCCACCACCCCACTTTCGCGAATACCGTTTGTCGTCAAGCGGGGCCGCGCCATGATTGTTTCGTCGGTGTGTGCGATTTTGCGATCGAGAGGATTCAAAAACACTTCCATTTGCTGAGGCGCCGTACACGGACACGGGTCTACGTCCTGCGCGTATCACGCTGCGCGGCTGCAATGGCGGTGTAGAAGTCTCGTAGGGTGCGGGTCTCGTTTTCTTTACGGTGTGAGTAAGTAGCCGGATCTCTCTCGCTGAATCTTTTCGCGTGCCATCACGAGGTCAGCGACGGCGTCATCGGCGTCCTCGCGTATACGCGATAATGCGGTGTCATCGTGATGCGCTGGCGATCAGTTCGTTTCGATCCCTACTCGCGCTCGTTCGCACTTACGAGAATTTCACTCTCTTCCATATTGAACGAATTCGTCAATTTTGCCCGCGCATCTCGCTCGCTCGTCTTGTAAAAGAATTCGCGACAAATCGATAAAAATTCGTCGCGCATGCCACGCGGTACGATAAGTGTTGTTCGATCACGCGGAATAGGAGAGTATCAGGTTAGGACGGCGACTTAAAGTCGAGGCGCGTGTTTGCAAAACTTGTTCTCTCGTCTCGATTTTTTCGCACGAGGCACGAAGCACGAGGTGCGATTGACGGAATTGCGGCTTGCAATTGCGATAGGTTAGGTTAATGTGATTCGATTGTAATTATGATATTGGAAGTAAAAGCGATGCAAACTTCCGTTAGAATGCTAATCTCTTTCTTTCCCGCCTATAACGATAAGTTCGTAATATAACTTCCTTGTTCGGCTTTTATTAGACGTATCAGTCATCGAAATTAATTAACATGAGTTTGCGAAAAATAAATAAGCTTGTGTCGTTGCAATTACATCGTAATGTAATCGATTACAATTTAATATTATCGATATTAATATATTATTTCTAAAATTATTTTTTCTTTTACATTAAGGAATTAGTATGTATAGCTTTATGTCTAGTTTAAGTTTAAAAACAATGTTTTTACATAATATTTAAATTTCTGATAATTTAGAAAATGTATCGATGAAAATAAAGCTTTATTTGTGAGCAACCAAGATTTAATATTGTAATTTATTCTTATTGCAGACTGTGCGCTTTGTGTTGCTATCTGAATGGACAATAAGGTGGATGTTTCGGAAGTTGAAGATATTTCAATGATTGGAACATCTGGAATTTTTCACCTGCCTGACGTCCCAGAGATATCGGAGGTATTAGAATCGACTGGCCTTAGCCCCTTAACTTCTTCCTTGGATCAAGCTCTTACGCTGCAAGAAGATAAAACTCTCTCATCTGAAGTTAACATGGGCATTGAAGACACATGGTATAAATATGTTTTTCCTCCATAATTTTAGAATAATTTGTGTTAATTTGTTAAGAATCTAACCATTTCAAATGTCTTTACAGGACTGAAGCAAATAGTTCAACATCAGATTATGCAATTCCTCTTCCTCCGCCACCTGGATTAAATGATTTCTCGGATGTCGGTGGTGATTCAATTGATTCTGGAACTGGCATAGAACACGGTCCATTTCTGCCACCTGGTACAACAGCGCTTAATAATCTTTTCGCTGAGGCTGGAGATTCTCACGATGACTCGCCAATGGGTGAGTGTATGTAATGTAATGTTTGAAACATAAAAATCATGATATACACAACATATATTTATTCTTTCTTCAATACATATATTTTCAGAAGTAGTCCTGCCTGCAGGTGTATGTGGTCTTCGTAACTTGGGTAATACCTGTTTTATGGCAGCTGGGTTACAATGTTTGACTGCGACTCCCCCTGTCCTACGACATTTCTTGGATTTACAGCAGAGAGGAGAGAAACTGCCTCCACCTGGATCATTAATGGCACACTTTAGCGTACTCCTTGGGAAAATGTGGTCTGGAAGATATAGTGTACTTAGACCAACAGAATTTAAGCAGACTTTAGGTGCTTACCATTCACAATTTAAGGATTATAGGCAGGTAAGTGTGCAATTATTTGTATATTCGAATGTTTATTGATTATTTTCCAATATGAAATTGTGTTGTATGTATTTAACAGCATGATTGTCAAGAATTTCTGGCGCTTCTATTGGATTCCCTTCACGAGCAAATGAACACAGCAAAGTGTGCCAAGAACTGTCAAGTTCCATTGTCTACAACCACTGCCAATTCTTTTAACTCTATAGAAAATTCAAATGGAAAGACCCTTTCTCCTGTCACTGCCACAGCTAATCCTAATTCAGATATTTTGGAAATGTATGAATGCTTATCACCAGAATGTCCAAATAGTCCCAATGTAACTATGGCTGGCTCACCAAGAGGTAAGAGACTACATGATTTTATAGAATTGTATTACTTTAGAGAGATTGTATCTTGAATATCATTTTTTAATATTTTAAGACTTTGATTCGTCGATCGGAGAGCTCGATAGTATTACGAATTCACCGAGAGATTCACCCTTAAATGGAGAGGACGACGAGGAGACACTAGATTCAGATGAAATCATCGAAGGAAGATCGAGTACTTTTATTCACAATAAAGTGAACGAAGAAGGCACAAATGAAACTACTCCAACTTTGAGATTAGACACATTGATCGAACTATCAAAAACGGTGCCACAGTATGGTGGCTTATATGATATTCACAAAGAAGCTAAAACTAGTAACGCTAATTTTTTAGTAACGCAACAAGAATGTAATAACGAGATTCATTACGACTCGCAGAAATTTCCAAAGGACAATGTCCGCAGGATGCCGTTAGACAATTCGAATCTTGTAGAAAATCACGACTTTGATAATAAAAGTGTCAGTATCAAACGCATAAAAGAAGTGAACGTTCAGAAGGTCAACGGTAGTCTCGATCACGCGTCTAATAGTTCCGACATCGAGTATGATAGCGGTCTGGAGAAGTGTAATGTGAAACGCATGAGATTAGATGACCAGGAGAAGAATCATAAGCATGACAGTCTCGGTAACGAGAATATTCAGTGTTCACGAATTCCACAAAATTATGGTACTGGTGCTATTGCTGCACAAGAAGAGATCGAGGCAGATAAGCACTGGGTGAAGCATTTGCGATCTAATAAAAGTATTATCGTTGACACCTTCCAAGGCCAGTTTAAGAGTACGGTAAGAATCTCACAAATAATATTACTTGTCTATGTGGGAGACTATACGTTGGGGAGATATCGCAAATCAGTGGTACTTGCTGTAAAAAGTCTCCTATATTAAATTGTAGTAAATTTTCCACCCTGCCTTAAAAAAGACAAAAGGCAGGTTTCATTCTACTACTACAATCATAATTATGTACAGTATTACAGTTTTCTTCTTATTATTATGTATATATTTAAATAAAAAAATTTTTTAATTTAAATAATTTCAAAGTAATTGAATGAAAAATTGAATGAAAAATCTAATTAAAAAGATATTTGATGTTTTCAAAATGCTCTATCTGTGATGTGTTGAATATTTACGTTTTGAATATATTTACAGGTTGTATGCTCGGTTTGTAACCACGTTTCTGTTACATATGAACCTTTTATGTATCTATCGGTACCCTTACCTCATGCGATGGAGAGACAATTGAATGTCACGTATGTTCCTGCAAATGGTGATCAACCTATGAGATGCGTCGTTTCCTTAAACAAGCAATCACGAATTGGAAAGTTGAAAGAGGAATTATTAAAAACGCTCGGCAAGGAGAATATCTCGGTGACGAATATTGCACTTGCAGAGGTTCTAGAGAATCATATAGCGAAGATTCTGGTAGGTACGAAAAATATGTTTTTTTTTACATTTTTAATATAAACTTATTTTTAAAAAGTTTTTGCTTTTATATTAGTGATCATTTTTAGTCATATATTTATTTTGAAAATGTATATAATGAAAATTGTGTCATATATTATGAATTATAGCAATTACGAATAAATTAATTAAATATATATTAAATTTAGATTTATATTTAATTATATTTGATTTATACAAAGGTCTTCAGTAGTGTTGCTATTCTCTTTTACAGGAATTTAGCATTAACCATACTAAAAATATTGATTCTGAATAAAATTAAAATAAAAATTTAGGGTTTAATTATCGCTTCATAATCGAGTTCTATGCGAGTCATAATGCATGCTGTTAGAGAATAATTTTGGAGAATTAAGAAGGTGGTATATTCGAATAGGATCGATTATCGCCGATACCATTCTCCTAAAGAAACTCTATGGAAGAACATTCTCGTAGCGTGAAGATTAGTTACGGGGCTACATTCTATCGCACAGATTCGCCGATTCTTCTCTTTATTTTCTCTTTCGTCATTTTCGTCTCTCGCTCTGTTATAATTTCGCCAACGCTGTCATATTATTTTCCCCTTGTACCATAGGTATCGGGAATTACTTGCTTGCTGTAGTTTATCGTACTTAGGCGGAAACATCACTCACTGATGGATTCTACATCAAGGTTTTAAATTTAAGGATGACAATACACTCTTGAGACACATCAATGATACGAATCGATCGATATACGCCTTTGAACTCACGGAACCTCCCGATGCGTACACTTCGGTGTCCGATGGCGGCGGGGATCGTCCAATGGAGATGGATTCTTCTCAGAAATGTACAATAACGGGCGAGGAGGTGCCATGTATGATCTGTCTTGAGGAATTAGACGGCGACTTGAAGAGGCACAGTGGAAATAGCTGTAACTTTATTATGTGCGATCCTTGCATTGAGGTGAGCCTATTATCTTATTCAAAGTAAAATAAAGTCAAAATATATCTAACTAAATGATGAAATCATATTAATATATCTATTTACTATCATTTATGAATTGTTATCAATTTTTTTTGTCCAATTAAAATACAATAGTCATATACTTAGCATTGAATATATCTGCTATTTTTTTCTTTTTATCATTTATTGTAATTGTAATTACCCCAATGATGAATAAACTGGCAGTTTCAATCTATTGGAAGGGAAACACAAACGAGGCACACGTTGTCATATTTCATTTCCCGGGAAGGTCTGAGATAAGATCGTTAAACGTTCTAGACGGACGGTATCGCAATGATACGTATGAGAACCAGAAATAGCTTTACGTTTTCCAAAATGTCAGGGACGCTTTTTTAAGCAGAGGCGACTGGAAACGAAAAGTTGGAATCTCGTACGATCCGCTTTTTTAGTCTAATCCAAAAGCCTGGTATAATTCATACCTGGAACTCAATTCAGACTAATCTGATGCTGCTACTTCTGAGGGGTTTTATTTCATATTTATTAAAGGTGTCTCATGGGTATTTTAGTAAAAATAAAATTTTACAATTTTACCGGATTGAAACCGATTTTTAAATAAAATTTGTATAATTTAATTACAGAATTACTTCAAGAATCAAACGGAGCCACAAACGTGTCCGATGTGTTCCACGTACATGACGGCCTCGTCATTTACGAAGATAGATCAAACGGGTCGGCCAAGACCCATCGTACGTATTCTCAATGTACCTTTAGTGTTGAGGCACGACACGACGAATGAGACGACGAACAATCGCAAAGGCACAAAGCTCTTTGGTTATCCGCATTTGATACGACTCCCATCGAGAGTGAACGCGCGGGATTTGTACGATATTGTCAAAAGAAATGTTCCACACGAAGGACGCTACACAATACATTTCGTTGATGGACAGGTGAGATATCTTCATTTTTTTTTTGTTAAATATACAAAACGTGTACTTAATTTTTTTTTACGGCAAATCAGAATGCATAATTAAATATATTATTTGAAATATGAAGAATATAACAGTTAAATAATTGACAGTGATGACAGTGTAACATAGCTTTTAATATTCAAGTGTTCTTCAATATGAGAATCGATAGTATAAGTCTAAATTATTAAATATATTGCCATATCTCGAATTACAAAAAAAACAAACATTTTTTGCAGGGTCATCATTGTTCACGATGTATGTATACTGCGCATTGTACAGGATGTAGCGTACCCGAAACGGGAATGGTTGCGCTACAAAACGGTGATACGCTTGCAGTTCGTTATACCGAATATGTTCCTAAGATTCTACATCCCATTGATCACGTTAGCGTCAGTAAACAACGGCCGCATCATCCACTATCGCTTTACGATTGCCTTCAAGCATTTAGTCAGAGGTAATTAGTTTCTATGAATTGTTTTTATAACTATGCTAATTTAGGGTTTCTTAAGTGAGCGAGATAAATATTATGATATCTTGCATACATTACTGTTAATTGAACTGTTACAAACAATTTTATTTAATACTTTGACCATCTGTTTTTTAGAGATGCAATAGTATAAATTATCATACTTAATGAAAAATGCAAGTAAATAAATGAAAATTTCTTGTTAATATATTTTTGATGTGGAGAAACGCAAGAAGTAGTCATTACTGTAACATATAATCAATGTTTCGATTTTTTGTCACTATTAATAAATTTACTGAGTAAATTCACTAATAGTGCCTAAAACTGCCTAATACTCCTTTCATATTGAAAAAGTTAAAGATAGTATTAAAATTCTTCAGAAAATGGGTCTTAAAAGTAGAGTAAATAGCAGAAAAATTCTATCAACAAATAGAATTAAATTACATCTTGCAATGAAAGTGTTAAATTCAATAAATACAAAATAAGCAATATTGAAAATAATTTTATATATTAAAATATATGATTGGTATGTGTGTGTATGTGTATTTTGTCGCGTTTAATATATCATAAATTTAATACTTTTAGCGAAACTTTAGACGAACATAATCCTTGGTTCTGTCCGAAATGTGGGTGTAACCAATGTGCGACAAAAACGCTCACGGTCCATCGATATCCCAAGTTCCTTATTGTATATCTTAAACGGTATGTATAAGACTCATCATGTATTTATGCAAATGCTTTATATATAGATCGATAGATGAAAAACATTTACAGATAGTTCAAGCATTGTTTTTAATTGATTGTAGATTTGTGTTTTATGAATGCGCGAGCATGAAGCTAGACGACAAGGTTACATTCCCTTTGGTGGGTCTAAGCGTAGGACGCCATCTTTATGATCTTTATGCCTGCGTGTGCCACTTTGGAGGTGTGTAAAATTTCAAATTATGTCTGAAAATATTAGTGGTTTTCAATTTAATTTAGTGATTTTCAATATAATTTAGAAAGAATTCTATTCTGCATAAATGTCAGAATTGTGTGTGTGGGAGAATCTTATTTAAAAATATTTTTAAGTAATTTTCTTTCTAAAATAAAGATTTAATTTATATACGTATTAGAAATTTACGAAATAATGTGATTGAAATTTCAGGCGTTTCCGCAGGCCATTATACGGCGTATGCGAAGAATCCTCGCACGGATGTATGGTATTATTACAACGATGAGATTACGAGCAAACAAAAGCCTCAAGATGAAGATTTTAGCAACGCATACATACTGTTTTATAGTCGACAAGGGACCAACATGAAACAGTGCAATATATAACAAGTGGTGTATTTAACTTGATAGTCGATAGAACACGTCAATCAAATGGAGGAGAAACAACTGGGGATAGTGGCAAAGAAAAGAATGAAGTGTAACGGAAGGGGAAATTAATATTTTGTGTTCTTCCACGTGTTTTTTCATCACGAACGTTTACTTGTGTATTTCTTATACGTTTTCAATTTTTCCCTTTATATATTTTGTTGCGCTTCTATTTCCCCTGCGTATCTGCCTCTCTTCTGTCCTCTCCTCTGTTAAAGTTGTATTTAGCGCAACAGCCCGCTATCCGGATCTGCGATATGCTGCGTGCTGATTTGCGCTAGATTATGTGAAATATCGATAGCCGTTGCTTGTGAATTTTTTTCATGATGGTTATGCAATTATTATATAATGAGGAGAGAATGTGTCTGCCGGTGACATTCTGCACTAGTGCAGCTTAGGCCTGACATGTTTTACGAATTCAAAGAGAGAACTGAACATATTTGTATTGCATATATTGTAAACGTATGTCGAATTTGTACAGTAGACGGTTAAATGTAGAACTCAAGAATTCTAAACACGTAATTTATTAGCGAATAAAGGTGAACGTCATACACTTGAAATCAGACTTAAATTATGGCAATATATTGCAACGGCAGAACGCTGTTACGCCTCGTTTTGCTCTCTCCTTTTATTTGAACTGAAGAAACGAGAAGATTTTGCTCATGAATAGCGAAGTATTGCGCTTATCTGATATTCCTTCGTTAAGTGAGAAAACATGGAGGGTTATAAAGCGAGATAGAATATTAAACACATTTTATGAAACGCAATTACGTTTATGGATTATTTATTAAATTAGTTATATATTGCAATTTTATTACAAGATACTAATCGCAGTTCAACATGCGCCCGTATCAGCGCAGCATCGATATAATACTGATGTTTCACGTGCGGATTACTATATAAATTGTTTTGATATACTATGTTGTAACTTTATTATATATGTATGTATATACGCGCAATCAGAAACGGTTTTCAAAGTTTTATTTATTGTAAAACCAACTCGTGGGAGGAGAGGTTTCTCACGTTTCTTTTTCTTTTTTTTCTGATATAAAAGAACCTTACTATCGCCGTCTTACAATTTTTTCATAAGACGCGAATCTAGCAGACTTGGCCTTCTAATCTCTACAATGAATTCTCTTGGACTAATTGTTACTAATGGTATCCTAAGGTAATCACACATTTTTATCGAAATACATATAATAACATACATAATTTTTTTATTCTATGCAAAATAATGTACAGCAGATGACAGTTAAATGCACTTGCAACAAAAGGCCTACAACTAGCATTCTAGTATGATGTTTAATCTAAACAATACAGATATAAAATCGTTTTGTATATTTATGCGTGCAGAAATATAGCGATTAGCAATTTAAACAAAATATAGTAAATAAATAATAGAAACAGATATAAATTATGTGCGCCCATTTAGAAAAGAATTTTTTAATAGTATATATTTTTCGTAATCGGCCATTCTTACGAGTGCATCTGTTCTACTCAATGCGCTGTACATTTAATAATAGCTTGTTTATTCTTTTATATTTGTTATGTTTACGTTATATATAGCGTTTCGTTATGTTTCTCATTTTTCTATTATAGCCATCTCATTGTCCTTTGTTTCCTATAATTCATTATTCTCACATACTCAACTTTATGACACGCGTAATGTTTTCATCTTCTCTAGATAAATATTTTCAGAACGAATGTATCGTATCTAGATAAAAGATTGAAAGTTTTAATACAGATAGATCTTAAGCTTTGATACAGATATGCAAGAGAATGATACATTCTCCTATCGTCGCTTTTTTTTAATCATTACGAATAAATGTAGAGATCATTTTTTAAGCATTTGCAAAAATCAAAGTTTGAAATTCTTGAAAATATATTGATTTTTGATTGAGATTATTCATGTGCATTAGAAGAGTGATGCAAATTAAGGAAACAGCAACTATGTCCGCAACATAATACATATTGAATATTTTGACAGTTGATATTTGATATGTATTGATAACAATGTGCATATATTATTTTCATTAATTATTACGAATTCTAAAAATGTGGATTATTTTACAAAAGATTATGAAATTAATTTATTTCACTCGAATAACGCATAAAAAACAATTTTCATTAATTTATTCGGATTATTTTATATAGTGGAGTGTGTTGCGTGATAAGAATTGTTCTTCTGTGACGTTCTGAATTTTTTTATTCTTTTAAATTAACGATTAGTTTAAAAACTATAATTTTTTTTCAATATTTTATATCCACTCTTTCAATATTTTATTTGAATTAATATTTTGATTATACATAAAATTAAATAATTTAAAACGTTAATGTGTAACAATTATATACATGTTATATTTTTTTCGAGTACGCATTGATTTATTAATTAATACTTGGTTTATTAATTAAAAAATATATGAGAATAGGAATTAAAATTATAATATATAAACTTTTATATATTAATTCGTGATATAAATTAAAAATATGATTATAAATATAATATAAAAATCACAATCTAATACATTTTATCTTTTATCTCGTTACATTTTGTTTTGAAATAGTGTTGCTGTTTTCTTTTCAAATATGATATAATCATAATGCGGAAATGCCTGTGCGATACATTCATTATGAAAATTAATACTTAGGGAAGATGAAGGCACTCTTGACACCGTCGTTGATCTCTACATATATTTTTTAATTTCATCTAAAATTTCTCGATATTGATTTTGGTACCCACTCGATCCCTATATGTTCAATTTATATACGTATGTCTCGTATTGTCGTTGTCGCGTAGCTACGTTCGTTAACGCAGTGAAACAGTAAACCAAACAATCGCGCCGGGATGTATAAGGCCACCAATCTCGCAATTCACCGTGCGGGTCTCACCGTTGAGAACAAAGAGTGCCTGGTTGGACGGGCTTACCATGTATCGACCAAATATACCGCTTTGTATTATAGGTCTATTCGGATTGCCCCATTTGGTCAGGTGTGGTGGTGTTGCCTTTCCTACACCTGTTATCATTTCCACTTTGCCTGTAAAATCATATGTGCGTGTTAGGTTTCTATTTAATCAGTTTATAAAAGAGTAATGGGATGAATAGTCTTGCATTCTTTAGGGAAATTGAAAATCAAAATTTTCGAATAAAGTTACATCTCACCGGTAGTCAAGTCTAGGAAGAGAATATCTTCTTTGTCTATTGATGAGGCGTATATATCGTAACTATGGGTCGTCTGCGACGGATAGAAAGCGATATCGCTGATATTTAAAGTCGTTTTTACATCGAATGCGAATTTTAATCCGTTTGCTGAAAAAATATAGATAATATACAATTTCTTTTCATAATATACATATGATAATTATCAAATTTTTCGCAATATTTTGCTTCCTCATCTTTTTTTTATCTGAATAATAGAAAAATATGGAAAATATATATTACGCAATATCTCCTGTACTACAAGAGTGACACCGGTGTCCTGCTTGTCGAGAGTGACCAGATATCTGGAATCAGGAGAGATCGCTGGTTTCCCCAGGATATTCGGTTTATGAGCAAGAACGCTATCAGTAAGATAGTCCAACAACACTTGACCAGTCGGACGACCGGTGATCGGCTCTTCGCATCCCAATATCACGAAACCGTCTAGAACGAGATGAACCGATAGATTCAAGCCCAAGAATCAGATGAGCGGAATCCGAAGAAAAAATACGAAAGAAAAAAATTAAAATAAAATGAAAAGTATTATATTGCGTACACAGATCAGAAAATTCCACGCTTGTTGGCACGCAGTTATAGCTTGCCAAGTTGACAGTACGAGTGTATCTCATGTTGGCCAGGTCGAGCTTATACATGCCGTGCTGACTCGTATGGGTCACGTAACCGTATTTGAATGTATGTTTCGTATCCTACGGAATAATAGTTTATAATATAAAAAATAACTTTATATATATATATATATATATATATATATATATATATATAATATATACTTTAAAATTTTATATGCATGATGCAAATCAAAATTAATCAAACAATTCATTGATGAAAGAAAGATTCATTTGAGGTAATTTTAAATCTGTTATCTACATAATATAATATTGAAAAACGAAGATTTTTGTGAGAGTAAACGTACTCGCAGCTGTGGAATATATAGGCCTTTCACGAGATCGAATTGCGCATCAATCGGCTCCGGTCGTACGGTATGGTGTTTCTTTCGTTGGGCAGCTTCCTTAATTATCTGTACGGTCTTGACGCCAACGTTCATCTCGCTCCTCCAATTCAATATCCAGACGTAATCGAGATTCTGTACGTACCACAGATCCACAGGATTCTTGTCCGTAGCCACTACCTGTGTAATCACATCGAAATTATTCCATGACGTCTGCGACGATGTAATTGATAATGAAAGAGGAATATTGCGTACATCGATTATCATCATCTGCACCTCGCTAATTACAAGCACGCGATTCTTCTCCGGTTGGCTAACGTATACGTATCTATTAGCGACGTTTATGGCACGTCCCCAGGAACAAGGAACATTTTTCGGTCCGCAGACATATTCCTGTAAAAGGAGAGGAATACGTGAAAGATTGAGCGAAGAAAAAAATGATAAAAAACAAGGCGGAATATATGATTTTGCACCTGAGTGCCGGGTATGATGTCTGTGGATCGAATTTCATGCAACGAGTGACAGGTAGACGGCTCGTATACCAAGATACCCCATTCGTGAAAGGAGAAGAATCTGCGTTCCTCTTCTGTCGCAACTGTAATTAAAAAAATTCCACATCGATTAAAGATGAAATAGATCAGAATTATAATCGATAATATTACATTATTTTAATGACGATGATTAATTATTGGTGAATCAATGTAACGAGTCTTTATTAGAGCAAGAGACTATTTTTCACTCACTTGGTGTAGGTTGCTCCTGAATCACTAGACTGCTAATGTCTCTCGTAACTCCCCCAGCACTTGTCGCTTCGCACATGTAGGCACCGGTGTCGGCATAATCGACCTTTCTGACTAGCAACTTGGTGCCATTGCCAATCACCTCGTACTTGTCCGGCCGATCCTCGCTCAGGGGTTTATCATTCTTCAGCCATCGTACTCGTGGAAGAGGCTCGCCTACCACATGACACTTCATCTTTGCCGCTCCTTTCGGCCGTTTGGATTGAAATTGTGGTGTCACCTTGACCTCAGGTACAGCTGAGGAACAGAGACAGAGAGATGTGTTTATGTTAATTTTGATTAATTTCAACAGGGAAAAAAAGTAAATTATTTTCTTTCGTTGATTAATAATATTTTATTATGTTCTAGATGATGACATCCTTTCTGCAAGCAATAAAAGTAATAAGAAAGAATAAAAGACAAGCAGCAGTCGCGGAAAACAATGAGAAAGCAATTGTACGGAGTATCGACTTGAAGCTAAAATGAGATGAAATTATAAAAAGAATTAATTATATAGTTTATCAACTAAATTTTTTCATTTTTTTTATTAGCAGGATGAAGATCTAAAATGATTCAAAATCTATCTTATCTTATATTTCTTCTTCCTGAAAAACTTACTGTAAATAGTGAGCATATGAGTTTGCACCACATCTTGATTTCTGAGAGCGTGACATGTGTAGTTACCAGCATATTCCAACTGCACGTTTGTCAGATAGAGACTACCGTCGTTGAATACGCGAATCTATAAAAAAGTTCTTCCGTATTATTTTAATTCTCTCAAGATATTAATACAACTTTTTTTTATCATAAAGAATAATATCGGTTTGCTAAACTATTATGTCAATTTTTCTAATTATTACTTAAAAATAAGCAAAAATTTTGATTTTATTTTCCAAATTCTTTGGAAAAACGTAAAATATAAGAATATATAATAAGAGAGAGAAAAATATCTTTCAAGTCCAAAAATTATTTATTAAAAAATAAAATTGTGTATATATATATAATATATATGTATACATATACGCAATATATACACTTTTACTTTCTTTAATAAATATTTTTATTATTAAATTTATTAAAAAAAATAGAGATTTATAAAATAAAAATAAAAAATGCAAATATATATATATATTTGCATTTTTTATTTTCAGATAGTGATCTCTCACAACCGATATTTTATGTGCCAAAGGTTAACAGCGAAGAATCGAATTGTCATTTGAGTGGAGAGATATACCTCCGGCTCGCTAAGGGTCTCCACATCCGTGCCATAACGTCTCCAGATCAGGGGCGGGGGTGGTGTTCCGGTGACATCGCACTTAATCTCCACGTTGTCACCTACTCGCGCGGATATGTGATTCACCTCGAGGGATTTGTCCAACGATACCACCGATACACCTGTCATCAGATTAGAATCGCCTTCGTAGGTATTACGTATGCGTATATATTTTGTATTTGGGCTAAATTGAATCGTATTCGCGCGATGCGCCGTTGCACAAACTTTGCATAATAATTCCTCGCGGTCGTTTATATGTATATACACATACATATATGTATATGTGCGCGATGGCACTCGCGCGTATAGTCTGTCTGACAATTTACGGTGATGCTATTGTCCGTGGACAATAGCGTTCCAGGGAGACCATTATAACGTGGATTAGCATAAGAAAATTACTCGCCCATGATTAATCGCTACGCCAAACCGAACTAACCGCGAGGATAAGATCATTCTGTAACATAATAGTTTGACATCTCGCGAGCGATGGTGAGATATAAAAGTTATGAAAAATTTTGCAGGGATTCGTTTTTTAAATTAAAAACAAAAATGGTTTGAGGGATTAAATTAATTGTAATGCATTTATGCAATTAAAACATAATTATATATTATTTTCTTTTATCGTCGGCTTGCAAAATCCTCGGTAAATCCCACCGTGATGAACGACCAACGAATCGCAGATACGGTACTTACTGTAAAGCTTGCTGAAGGCCATGTAAAACTCGTTAACGTTCAATCTGCTATCACCGTCGGTGTCATCGTAGCTGATCATATGGCTCAGATTGCATCCCGCGCATAATTCCTCCATGTTCTCTTCCTCGGCGATCTGAATGTTCGAGAGAATTTAAGCGGGATTATTCGCGGGACGGTAGCGGGACGATAGGATGGGAAGAGATATCGCGTTACTGCCGTTAAAGTAATGGCCATCGCATAAATTTCATCGCGAGCGCGTGCATCTCTTTCAGTTTATTTAAAAGTCGGGAGAAAACGCGCTAATGAAGAAACACTCTATATACGGAAAAATACATCCAATGCTAAATCACCTGTTCGAGCTCCTCTCGCTCCAAATTACCGTCATTGTTTCTGTCGTAGTGAGAGAACATGATGCTGACCAAGTATTCCTTACTGTGATTATCTTCGGCCATTAATCTCGCGTGGTTATACAGAAGCAAATTGTCCTACGACAAATAAACAAAATGATGGTCTAATATAATATTTTTTTATCAAATTTAGATAGAAATATAATTAAAAGATGGGAAATATAATTAAAAATTGTTATTATAGATACGCTCAATTTTTTTTTCTGCGTGAAAAAATCTCGATTGAATTACAATAAATTAGAGAAAACATAATTTATAAATCTGTAATTTATAAACTTTGTCATGTGTTTAAGAAAAATATTTATAAATCGTTTTTAACTTGAATATTTTAAAGTTATTATTAAATTTAAAAAAATATTTACTTATTAAATAATATAATTTAATAATTAAATAAAATAATTTATTAAATAAATCGTTTTTAACTTGAATATTTTAAAGTGATTATTAAATTAAAAAAATATTTATTTATTAAATATAATTAAATTTAATTTTATATATATATATTTATCTATTTGTAATTCAAGAAGATAAGAAGAGTATCTTTCGTCGAGAAATCCTTATTAAATATTTTTTTCACGTTTTATATTGAAGATTATGGGATGAAATCGATGACATACTTTCATAATTTCGTATTCTTGTGCCGAACACTTCTCGATACCGTGACTATTCTTTTGCGGGATCGATATGCTTGCTGGATGATGCTTGATCTTATTCTTGGACTTGGTGTACAGGATGTTCTTACTATCGGACGAGGCGTGATATGAAAAGAAATCCTTCCGTGCTTGCGCGCTGTAATTACCTGGAAATGCCGGAACTACATTCTATCATAAACTTTGAGTTTTCGTAATGTAACGACATTTTCTTTTCTTCTCGCTACAACTCTCTTAACAAACTGTGCGGCTGCCATAAATTAATAGAAAAACTTCTAAGTTATTATTGAGTTTGTAACGAAAGCAAAGTTTTATAAGTTTGCTAAAGATCGTGATTTCTCTTTAAAGTAAATAACAAATTCTATAACAAATAAAGTAAATAATAAATTCATAACGGAAGCTAAAAGTATCGGCAAAGACATTTGGCTGATCCGTATTTCATGAATTTGATAAGATTTGTTTAAATCTCACGCATGTTTAATTACGAGAAGCTATATATATATATGAAATTATATTTGCACATTATTAGCAGAGATTACACTAAAAGCCACAATTAATCTACATATATTAGCTAATGTGTATTAACACATTTCAGTTTAAAATATTCGAATTTTACTTTGTTAACTGGCAATTATGATCTAAAAGGGGGATAATGGTATATTAATTGATTTATTCATCCGATATTAAGCTTGAGCTCTGACAATTTTTGCTAAGTATAATTGAATTAAATAGACAATCTAATCTTTGATAATTAATGAAGTTAAATAGACCGAGAGGTAAAATTAAATAGACAATTCAGTGCACAGAGGTCGATAAACTCCAGCGTTCGTCCATTTCGTTGAAACTTGAAATATAATAGAGAATCTATTTTGCATCAAATAAAAAAATTAGCTCTTCTTTTTCCATATTTTGTTCTCGCTAGGAATTTAAACAAATACAGATTTTTAATATATAATAGAATTGAATATTGCAAATCGCTCTTTCTTTAATGATCTTATTGGAAATTAAATATTTTAAGAGAATTAAAGAATATATATTTGCGGAGAGCCTGACTTATTGTTGTTAAAATAGAACGACATACAAAAACTCCTATCTTTACTCGTTAGGATTATTAAAGAAAAGCAGCCGAAAAATATTGCTACAATATTTCGCTACAATTTTTCTAAGAAGATTCCAATGTTGCGACAATATTTCTGCGCAGCATGCCTCTATCTCTTTCTCTCATCTGTGCTGTATGAGATGAGAGAGTAAGAGAGTCGTGGGCTGCACTGTCAGTCCGAAACGCACGTGCTCACCATTGCTCAGGCATCTGGAGAGCCTCCGCGTGGTTAACGGCATGCCGGCGTTGCAGGCAACCCGATGCAGCTCGCAGCGATTGGCATAAATTCTGCCGTTGCTCGCGCAGATCGGTCGATGCCGTCGCGTGCATCTTCGAACGCAGACGCACGCGGCAACGATCTTGTCGCCGTTCACGGAAACTTGGCACTCTCTTCCCGCGCCGCAATACTTCTCCAGGCACGGATTGCCAGCTGAAAGAAACGACGGGAAATATTCGCGCATCTATTCGCGGGTACATTCTTGCGAGATATGGGTTTTTGGTTCAATAGAAAAAGAGAGAGAGAGAGAGAGAGAGAAAGTGATACGCACTCTCTTTTACGCGGGGGCGCGAATCGTTTCCCGTATGTTACGAGATATGCGCGCGATTGATGGATTGCATTTACATATCTTACATATGTGAATATATATGCGCGAAAGTGGAATATCTCTCGCTCACACTGCAAATTCATGATAAAATTGCCAATCATTCCCGGTAAGGCGGACCACTCTATCTTGTTGCAATAAATCATCCCCTTGCGCGTCAAATCGCACTTTGAGACTATTATTGTAACTGCCGAATCATTTCAGGATATATGCCCACACTATTCTTTTTCCGCTTTGCGTTACGAGACAATATTATCGTCCCATGATCGATGACACGGGCAGATAGTGAATTCTTTCAGAAAATAAATATTTGAAAATTACCCTAGTGTTATTTCAAAAATGTGATAATTTTGCATTTTATTTTTAACGTGTAATGTATATTGCGTCTATGATAAAAAATACTGCATTACAAACGATGCGTTATAAAAAAAAAATTGTCCAAATATGTTTCAATTGTTTTGCTTGTCATTCTTTTTTTATTCGCATTACGATGCGAGCATTTCTCATTGCCTTATCATGTGCCCGTTTTTTGTCGTTATTGCGAGTTTATTGGTCATAGGAATGGTGTTTTATGCAATTTTGACGCTATACAAGCTGATTTAATAACGGCACAAGAATGTACGTGTGCATCTCGCTGTGATCGCAGTTTGATTAAACTTCCCAAATGGGGCAAATTACTAATTAACATACACGCGGAGAGATTTAACTATTACTCACTGTTACGAGCGTGCCAGTACTCCGAATCTGTTGTGGATGCATCGTCTATCGAGGTCGACGTTGTGGATCGAATTCCTCCCGTGCTCAGCGATACGCCATTATCGTTGTCCGCCGTAAAATAACGATATCTCGAACGCTGAAAATGATGAATGTCAGAGGTATGAAATATAAATTATGTATATATTTGTACGAGAGACAATCTCATAAGAATGTTGACGAATCATATTTTTCTAGTATCCTTTAGAATAGCATGTAAAAGATTACGATAACGTCCAACAAGTTTTCAGGATACTATGATACATGCTTATACAATAATAAAATAAATAAAAATAATAAATAAATAAGAGAAAAATTAAAGGATTATAAATAACTTGTTTTGAAAAAATCGTGTTTATACTTTTACTTTATGCTTATTATTAATTACAATAACGTTTACTGCAGAGTCTAAGATGCTTAATGTTGAGCGTTAATTCATCTACTTTTCACAAAGATAACTCTTTCAACAACACAATTTTGCGAATCTAGAGTCGGAAAATCAAGAGCGCATTCAGCAAAGTCGCGAAGCGTTTTCCGCGGGAAGTTAATGGTCCGTGGATATTTCACAGAGACGTAAAGCTCCTTTCTGCGTTGTCGGTGCAGCTCGCATTATTCATCGTCGACAATTGAGGTGGCTTCAAGTCGCCGGAAGTTGTCCGATGCGCGGGAGAGGAGGGGGAAGCGGTTACGCGGTTTCCGGATCGGATTACACGAGTATCGAACCAGCCAAGGGACGGCCAGTCTCATTCAGGTAAATATGACGCAATGTCAATGTACACGGATAACACCGGGAACGGCGAGGATCGCGAGATCACGCTGCCGGATGATGCGAGAGATTTGCTTGATGGACCGGCGCCAAGAGAAAATCCGTTACGCGCAAGAAGAGTATATTCATCTAGCGGTCATCTAGCTCTCGGACAGAAGGTTTATGCGAGTAATAATGTTCGCGAGGGAGAGAACACGGTGAGAGAGTACAGCGGAGACGTGAGAGATTTGTATAATCGGACGATAACTTGTGTCGCGACTTGGAACAAAAGCGCTTTGCCGGGGAAAATCTAATTCTAGTCACTAATCTTCCGTCCGCTCCTCTTTTACGAGAGATCTTGGATATAAAATTAAAATATAACATTAATTATTTCTCTTTCCACGAGATTTATCTCGTTTATCGCAAATCGTTTTTTTATTAAAGAGGGAATTATTAAGAATCGCGATTATATGATGGTAGAAATGAAAGAAAGTTAATTAAAACTAATTGTAGTAATTATGTATAATGATTTGAGTTGCAAGATTGGATAAGAAAAAATCTTATTAATTCTTTGATTAGCGAATTGCCTTCTGACTTGAAAATTACTCAATTTCTCAATCTTTTCATGCTCTCTGTGATTTAATTAAAATTATTTTAAAGATTTTGATCGTTCTATTTGTATGATTGTTTATAAATCTACTTTAATAAAAGTACACAATATGTTAAGATTAATAGAAAAGTTCATGTGCTTACTTTGTATCGAAGTATATCGGAACCAAGTGCCGGGGCGATATAGGGCGAGATGATTGAAAGCAACAGGAGATAGAAGGTCGCGAGGCAGGACTTTAGTCGCATCTGAAAAATATATCAAAAATTATATTACATATTTTGCTTTATTTTTTTTTATATTATTTATTTTCATGCTATTATTTCTTGGAATAAATAAAAGGGATACCCTAAGAACGTAGCTTCTAATAAAGATACCATACAAAAATAACTTAAGGGGGCATAACCGTTTGAAACCTCGAAAAATGAGTACATTTTCTAGATTTATTTTGCAGCGCAACAACTTGATAAAAATTTTTAATTTTTTTTACAATATTATTAACGACTTAAAAATTTTTAGCTTAAAAAACATAAAAATGTCCGCCGATCATATCCGAAATCGAAAATACAAGTTTTTTTTACATATTAATAGCTATCTGCTATCCAAACGTTTTCTCAAAATTTAAAAAAATAAAAAAATGGCGACGTATTGAAAAGTTTCATTTTTTTGAGTCTATCTTTTTTTTGTTTATAGCAAAAAATGAAGAATTGGATTTGGAAAAGGGCTTTGTTAACAGATGCGGAATCTTATTAGAAACCCACATGCAAAATTTGAAGTCTATTTATCGAACGTAGCACAAAGGATTCATGCATACCGTGCATGAAAATATAAATTTGCTAATATTCGCATAAATTTAAAAGAAAATTTTTTAAATTAAAAAATTTTATTTAAGTTTTTATTTAAGTTTATTGTATTAATATTGTAAAAAAATTAAGAGTTTTTATTAAGTCATTACGCCGCAAAAAATTTAAAAAATATACTTATTTTTCGAGACTTCAAATGGATATGCTATTTGAATTAATCTAATATAGATTATTCGATTGATAATTTTAAGAAAGGAATAGAATTCATTGCAATCGACTAAAAGTAAATTTAATCTAGGAAAATAAAAAATAAAAAACTCATTTTTATTTTCTATTCTCAAGATTTCCTCTATATAAATACATGGTGTATTTTCTCTCGCAATTTCTCTCCAATGATTAAATTTCAGATTCAAGTCGAATGATTGTAAAGCAGACAAAAGAGGCAGGATGCAAGCATACAATCGAATAAAATATTTTATCTGAAATTTAATAGAGCACGAACAAAAGTTATAGTACTTTTTTAAATTATCTAACTGCTGGTAATTTATGTTCTTTTGATCCAGCGTTAAAGCCACCAGCACTTTCAATAGATATCGTGCCACGAAAAGAAAGGGTAAAGGGGGAATCGCTGTGATTCTATATGCCTGGAAATTCACAGTGCTATATTACGGAGACGTTTACACGGTAGAGGTTGGCCCATCTTAAATCTTCCGATTAACTTCGACCCTGCCTAGTCTATTATTTTATTCCAAGCAACGCTTGGAAATTTACCATAAGAATGGCATTCGTATACGATTTATAAAATATCGTATTTTTGTATTATTAACGATAAGAACGCGAAAATATATATCAGGTTGTCATAACTGGCATCATGTTATGTAAGAAATATTTTGATTGCAAATCGCTGTGAATATTTTTTATTATAAAATAATGATATATATATATATATATATATATATATATATATATATATATATATTTGGAAGAAATTCGTGTAAATATTGTTCAGAAAAAGTTTTATAAAATAGAAATATTTGAATAATATTTGTAATATTATAATTATTTAAAATCTTCATCTCTTTCATCTTGCCGAAAAAATATTGACAAAGTGAAAAACACGAAATGAAACACGTTTGAAAAGTCATTTCGAATTACTTCATTAGATCTCTTATGTATTGAAGATATATTTTTACTTTGTCAAGGAACTTAGCGGAGAGATTCCTTTCCGAGTATTCGGTTTAATTTGATTTTTTGCAGACAGATGTGAGGCAGAAGATGACTCGAAGACTTTGAGGCCCATCGTTTGTGAACCACTGCTGTCAGACCTTGAACGATTGTTGATGATAAAACACAGCAGTATTTTTGGTCGGGTCATTTAGTCTTCCTCGGATGTCGGCTGTTGGGTAGGGAGATAGAACACAAGAGCCTCTTAGTTCTTCTCCGATCCTGGTTTGGTAAACACGTGTTCCTTCATACAAAGATTTCGAGTTGAATATAGATTTTGAGGTGGATGCTGTGCGAAGATTTCATGCGGAGATTCGTGATTTAATTCCGAAACGTGATAATCGTTAATAAACGACTCGAACGACTTATCTTCTACTAGCTTTTTAAGGTTTGTTTAATCATATTATAATTCTCATTGTTTGCGGTTTTTACAATACTTTTTCTTTGCTTGTATTAATATATTTTTCTATATATATATACATATACATATATTTATGTATTTATTTATTTATTACGATGTCATTTTAATCATTCACTTTTGCCATATCTTACTCTAAACTATTATAAATTGTTTGACATTTCTTTTATCATGTGAAAAGTATTTTCTCTCGAAGTTTAATGATCGGTCGCAGATCCCGGAGGAGTACTGGCAGATCGATCTTTAGAAGAGCGACAAATTCACGGCAAGAATGACAGCATACTTTTTACTCGTCGGTTGCATCGCGCTTCTCGGCGTTTTTGAGAAGCCGTTCATCTCAGCCGCGCCGTCTGCAAATAGCTCTCTCGAAAAGACCACGACTGTTCCCGACAGCGTGAACTTGAACGAGGATGCGCAGGACGAGAGCATCAATAATAATCCCGAATCCGCCTGTCCGTGCTTGACGTCGACGGTCAATAGTACGTCGACAATCCCCGGACAATCGGACTGGTTGACGCAGCAACGGCGCCAGCATCTCGAGCAGTTCTACAGCCAGAACATGATGGTCCACGGCATGTTGTGCACGTGCAACGTCGCCCTACGTGGTGCCCCGGTACGGGACGATTATCATTACACGGTGGGTATCGGCGCCCACAAGATCCATACGAGGGCCGCCACGTGGAACGATGCGAGAAAGTTGTGCAACGAGGAGGGCGGCCACCTCGCCATCGTCAATTCCATCGCCGAGGAGCACGTAAGAGTAGTTAAATCCGATCGCGAATATTATTATCGCTCTCACCTGATATATCTGATACCTCTATAACTTCCTTCGAACCTACGAAACTTTCGAAAGCGTATCGAGTAACATAGTTTACATAAGACGTAAGGAATATCTGGATTAGAGTATCGTATCTCTATTGAGATCCATACGATGTCATCTTGATGCACACGCTTATCGTTTTATCAATCAAACTAATCCGTTATCGTTCCGTTTTCAGGTACTAATGGAGATATTTAATCGTTCCGGACTGGTCAAGGGCGCCGCGTATCCCGACGAGGCTTTATTGGGTATACACGATCTTTACAAGGAAGGCGAGTGGGTCACGTTGCAGGGCGATTCTCTTGCGAAAACCGGTTACACCAGGTGGAGCGATAAGTGGGGCGGACAACCCGACAACGGAGGTGGAAAACAACACTGCGGCGCTTTAATGAAAGAGGGTGGCATGGACGATGTCGCGTGCGACGTCCCATTTCCATTCCTCTGTGAACTTCCGCTGATGCACGCTTTACATTGAAAAAGAAAGAATCTCGGCGAGGTTCCACCGTACAGGGATTAAGCATCGCTCGCATAAGGTTTACACGCTCTTGCCATGTGCAACGTCGTATCGCGGTCTCTTATAGTAGCATACAGCTGCATTATGCAGACATCATCTTCACGAAGGTGTTCTTTCTTTTTTTAATGCGCAGTTTTTCCTTTGTTCTCTCTCTGCAAAACGTGCGCTGTATCGTCTCTAAGAACTTCGTCCACCTAACTTTCTTTCTGTCTTCTCTCTCTACGAAAGGACATCCGCCCATGAAATGTTTCGACTGTCTTTATGTATACATTGTCTTCTTCTATGTATTCATATAAAAAATCTTTTTCCCAGATTCTTTTTTTTTAATTTTTTCAAAATCTCTAAAATATGTTCGCCCTTTTTCTTTTTCTTATGCTAACGAGCAAATGAATACATTGTCGATGTTAAAAGCGAATTCTAATTAAATTGCTCGCTTACAGCACAGTCATATTCTCTCGAAGTTTAAACCTTGGAAGTTTCTCTGCGCTGTAATATAACGATACTATTACGCATTAAATTACGTCGCATGAGCACCTTCGAGAATATTGCGTTACAGCATCAACAATGTAGTCGTTGCAGCGCAATCATTACGCGAACGATAAATTAAACATCAACGACGCGACCACTTTGCGTTATCACTTTATTCGTGTTGCGTGTTACAAATTCGATCGATATCTCAGTCCAAATTTCTTCTCTTCACGATAGTTTTATATTTCGTGTGTTGTACGACCAGAATATAACTTAGGTATCGTTGCGATTTATGTTTAGGAGAAATATAAAGTTATGTGTTTCGGAGAATAAAGAATTTATAGAGGCATCGATTGAGAGAGAAAGAGAGGGGGAGAGAAGGTGGAACAATGTAAACCGATATTGCGAGCGATGTAAGCCGTCGGTTTGTATTTATGGTGCAGCGGTAGAGCTAGAAGTTTTCGAGTTTGAGTTGGAACCCCGCTAAGTTACACCCGCGTGAAATTGAGAAGTACACGGAAAATGAAGACGAGGTTAATTTCAGATGCCGAAATCGTACTCGTGCTGAAATTTGTAACCATCGCGAGAGCGGACGTTGAATAGCGGATGGTATAATTTTCGTGTATTGCGTGAAATCAATCGGGATATTAATGCGAGCGGCATATTAAAATTATTATCGAGATTCGACGTGCATTTTATAATACCATTTTTTTTTTTTGCTATTCCAAGAACGCACAAGTCAATGTATCTTTTATACCTTGATATATTTTAGATAATTTTTTAATAACATTTTATATGCGAATAAAATAAATGATGCATTTGGATAATACCGATTTTCGTTTCCAACTTTTTTCTCATTACGTTTTGATTTTCAGAAGAGCGTTATTCTAACAAAATAACTCGTAATTTACCGCGAATTACTTTTATGAGTAATTTTTATAAATTTCCAAAGAATAACACTTAGAGAGAAATATGCTTAATTGTTATGTGACACTTTGATATAAATTTCCAATCAAGCGTAAATTTAAATTGTCCATTTGTAATTCATAAAATTTAGCTGTTTCCAATATTTGAAGTTGCTTGATTTATAAAGTTTATTTATTAACATAATAATTGTTCTTTTTTTTTTTAGAAAGGATAATTTTTTGATATTGAATTTCATCTAGGTATGCATTTTTATATAGAACATGTAAAATATTGTACAATACTTTTGCAAAATATAAAAGAATGTAATGTAAATATAAAAGAATGTAATATAAAATGAGATAATCTTTGCATAATGTCGAGCACAGAATATCGCATATTTTTTTTCTCGTGAGAGAAACATTCAAGGAGATTCAGAGTTTTTAAATGAGAAATGTTTAAACATTGTTAGAATTCTTCTATTTAATCTGCAGGCAAAAGCCGATTAATAAATGTGTGGCTTGAACAATCCGACAACTTGTGACCGACAATATTGCGGCACCCTGTTGCAGTTTGGCAGATTGCACGACTATGAGTGTATATAAGTCTGTTTCTACTCTTTATTAACGAAATCACTAATGAAGTGAGTTTTGTGGCAAAAACGTCAATTTAGTAAATCTCAACGAAATTGGTCCTTCTTTTATTAAATGCAGTTTCTTGCTACGTGAAAGTTTGCAAAAAGATAAGAAGTAATTTTTTCGAGAAAATTTTACTTGAACGTTTATTAACTTTACTCTCCCATCGCATAGTAACGTTTAACAATCTTTCCAACAGTCTTGCTAATAGCCTTAATTTTGATCAATTTTTTAAATTTAATATTTAACGAAAGTATTTTATCGATAATTTTTGAGCAATTAAAGAATTTGTAAATATAAATCAATCATATATAATTATACTCTAATTGATTTCATATAGATTCAACAGAATATTAATTTGAAATTTAATTCAAATATGTAATATTGAAAATACGAAAATTGTATTAAATTAAATAATGACATCTCCGGATTTTTTTTTTATTCAGAGAAAATCGATTTTAAATTAAGCAGTGATGATGAAACATGTATATGTTTGCTATTTGTATATTATTATATATTATGTATAATATGTTTTATTAATTATATCGGAAAGAAGTCATTTTTATATAAAACATGACATTTTCATCAAGATTTTTTCTCTGCGTAGATTGAACAAATTTCTTATTATATATAAAAATAATCGTGCTGCAAGTTTTATTGATCAAAACGCTTATATCCTATTCTTTTATGTAATGAATTAAATTTTTTCTTGATATCGTATAAATATAGAAATTTAATATCGATGTGCGTTCGAGATACGCAACATATGCAACTAGTTTCCGCTAGTTTCGCAGACGCGCACATTGCGTGTTCAAACCTCAAATTTTAATCGTAGAAAACACACCAAAAACATAGAAAAATGGATTTCAATCCATCATATCGTCAACTTACTTTACTGTCGTAATATCAGAGACGAGACGATGGAATAAAATTGCAATCAATATCTATATATTTACTCGCGAGCAATGTCGTCGCTCATCGTTTCACACGATTCACATTTAATAATGCTGGAGGTCGCTGTGGAAAACGTAAGTGAATTTTTTTATTTGTATTTTAAAATATGATCTTCGATCTTAGAGTTTACAGTATTTCTTATACGTGAAAATATAAATTTAAACTATCTATGTATATTTTTCAATTTTTAAAGTGATTTAATACGATGGCAATTAATTTTACATATAATTTTATATAGCTTTTATAATCTCAAATAATTATTTGTAATATATTTTATATTCCCATCATTTTTTCAATGCAGTTTTTATCTTGTTTTGAAATAAGTTATTTTTACATTTTATATATCATACATATATTATATAGGATGTATAAAAATTTTATCAATTTTCTAAAATTAGGTTACATAAAGTTTTTATTGTAATTTAATAATATATTAATAAATAAATTTAATAATATATTTAATAATATTTATTAATATATTTATTAACTATATATTATTTATTTATTAACATATTTATTAATATATTTAATAATATATTAATAAATTAATATATAGAATATAAAATATATATATATATATATATATATATATATATATAGTATATTCTTATATTTCTACAATTTTAATTTGACACAAGATACATTAATGCATATATTAAAATTATTATTAGTTTATGATAATGATAAATTAGTTTGAATGAATTATCGTAACATTAATTATCCGGTCGCAATAAATAGTTGTACGTCCCTTGGACAACCGAATTCGACAAAGTCATTCTCAAGAAGACGACTGTCATGTTTCGCATGCTGGACGAAGAGTGGACATCGCTGGCGCCGAATCGACCCGACCGTCGCCCTTATAGCGGCTCCAGCTGCGAGAACGAGAATTTCTACGGCGGCACATCCGTCGTCTTTTGCGTACCGGCTGGATTCTTCGAGAAAAAAGCGATCGACGTCGATATACAACTCTACGTACGGAAGGAGGTGTGCAAGTATTTCGAGATGGACTCGTGCCAGACAGTCGGTTTCGCCACCGTACCAGTCAACGATCTCCTCAACGGCATCGCCAAGCAAATGCGCGAGCGAAACGAATTGTCGGAACATTTATCGGACTCGTTTAAGCAGCAGATTATCTCGAGGTGATTGCGCCGAAAAACATCGGCCAATAATTCGGCAGTCGTCGGTCGGGAGGGAAAACTTTTTATCTCATCGAAAGCTCTCTTCCTATCTACCGTACGATCACATTTATTGCCGGATGTTCATTCGAAAGGAAAAAGGAAAGAGCTGACGTTAACAAACGAATCGTTGTTATTACAAGTGAAATCGTATCATTAAAACGCATTGATATTGTTTACTTTTTATAATATTTCCTTTGTACGATACAGACAATTTCCGTACAAACAATTATAAGATAGAAATACATATAATTGATGATAAAAAAAATAATATACTTATATGATGGATAGGCAGTATAAGTTCGGGACTTTAATAACACGTCAATATGTGATTTCAGATCAACGACGGGAACTTACAATCTGCTTGACGAAAACTTCCGGAAAACCACATCCACGATCTCGCTTTACATCCGAATCAGCAGTCTCGGCAAGTGCCTCGTGACTGAGATTACGCGCCTCGAAAGTGGCATACGCGGCGTGTTTAGCGCACGTAGGGAGCCGGACGAGGAACGGTATCTCACTCGACAGCTGACAGCGGACGAGCTTCAAAGCGGTCGCTGCAAGGTCGGAGATTTCCCTCGTGTTCCTTGCGGACGTTTAGTATGCCGCTGCGAGGAATTAATTAAAAAGAAGAATGCCGCGGCGAATTTATCCGGTAATTGATTCAGCCGCTTTATTCAGGACGCTACTTTCAAGTCTCTTTATCTCTTTTACAAGACACGGAAAGAGCGCCATCAAGCTTAATTTTGAGAATAAAGCTCTTTCTTAAGTCCAGTTAAGCCACCAAACGCGACTATATTTATCCTGATTTCATTCTACCCCTTTTTATTTAATGTAAAATATATGTTTATACTGAAACTCGATGAAACGAATAACTTGCAAAAATTTGCTTACGTTTCGGAGAATAAGATCTTTTAAAATGACTAATTTATTATTCTTGTTGGATTCAACGAAATGAAAATCTAAACAATTGTATTTCACTTAACAAATGAGAATAAAAGATATGATTGCAAACAAATTTATGTATTGATATGTAATTATTGGCGAGTGAGGAGAAAAAAAAAATCCCTGCGCGTTTAGCTGACAATGATAGACTTTGACTTTAACTTTGACTGAACAGATATCACAACTACATCTGTTGTGGCCCGAGATGTTGCTGCGATTGCAAGGATGAAAAATAATAATGAAAATAATGATGTAAGCGCGGGAGAAAGATTTACTGGAAATTATATTACCACAAGAAATTCTCCCGAGATCGCGAATATGAGGGCTGCTATTGGAGATGCTTATGTGAGTGAAAGAAATGTTACAAATAGTCTCGCGAGAAATACTCTCAAAAATACGAGGACGATAGAAGGTATTGAAGACGCTGATGTAGGCGCGAGAGAAGGAAATACTATTGCAAATACTACTACAAATACTATTGCAAATACTACTGCAAATACTACTGCAAATACTACTGCAAATACTATTGCAAATACTATTGCAAGAGATGCGAACACGAAACCAACGAAGGAAAGAAGAAATTTTACAGATGCTGCCGCGAGGAAAAGAAACACTCTTAGACGTACAAATGCAGGTGCGCTTGTGAAAGTTACATTGTTTTATAAAATTTCTTTATCTCAGTATCTGCAATTCTTAATACAATTTCTTTGATTATTTCTTTTTTGCGTATAAAAAAAAAAATTTTAATAATTATCTTCGAACAAAAATATTATAGAAATTCGCAAGCCAAAAAAAAGTTATTTATCTAAATATAAGAGAAATATAAGATTTTCTCTTCTTATATAGATGCCAGAAGACGTGATAGTGAGAGAGCAAAACCGAACAGAGTCGCGACAAAGGAGAACGAAAAGGCAACTTTCCAAAGTGTATTCTTCGTGTCAAACAATTCAAAGGGCGAAAAAAATAGGACAACAATCTGTAACGCCGAAGAAGAGATGAGACTCTACCCTTGCGCTCCTGTGTCCGCGTGTCTACCTCTGCAAACGTATTCTTTATGCTTTAAATCGCGACCACATTTAACTTGTTTTTCTGCCCCCGGCAACGTTTCATCTCATTCATGAGATGAACTCTCCTCTTTCATTCATTAATTGTGCGTGACGAGTTTCCGTTACTTATATTACGAGTCGACGATTTGTGACGGTTGAATAATTAGAGTAAGACTATTCATCAATCCTCCTTAGAATTTAAACTTTTCATAATTTGATTTTTATTCCATCTTTTATATCATTATTATAATTAATTTTTTTTTTTTTACATTTATTACGTCGCGTGGCGTCTTTCCAAGGATAATTTCTTCCGCTTTGCATTTCGTGAAATGGCATCGGACGATGTGTAAGAATGTTCAAATTACCAAATCGTAAAATTGAAATAAAACTGAAATTGAAATAAAACAGCAAACTGATAGCAAGCTTTCTTTTCTTAATCGCATTTATTGGTTTCAATCAAATGCAATGATGCAATCCAATCTTGTGCAATGCAGTATTATTCTGATTCGCTTACTCGACGAGTTGTATTTAAAGAGATTACTAAATCACTTGATTTTGCAATATGAAACGTTCGAATATAAAATCTGTCAAGTATGCCAAATGTGTGAAAATGAAAAATGTGTGTTCATTTTTTTATACAAAAAAATGTCAATGTTACGCGTTAAATATTAATGTAAATATTTTCTATAAATGTTGATTTTTTTTTAAATGCACACATACAAAAAAATTGTATAAAAATTTATTTCTGAAATTACTTTAAATAAAAAAAAATCTACTTACAATTCATTACTTCACAGATTTTGTATTTGACCGCATTAAAATATTGTAGAAACTTTAAGGCTTAAAAATATTAATAAATCAGGAATTTTTTTTTTTTTCAAGATTTTTGAAATACATGTAGAAAGTCATATATATTGCAAAATAGAAGAAATATAATTTATTATAAAAATAATGGGTTTAACAATATAATTTTTTTATAAATTATTCTGTGATTTTTGTTTTGAAAATTATAAGTATAACAAATAAGGCATATCTTGAGAATTACAATTATTAAAAAAAGTGCCGATTTAATTTTTTAGCTTTATATTTCAATTTTCAAATGGATTTTATAAATTTATGACAAACAAATTATTATTATTGTTTAGATCAAACGATTGCGATATAAAACAATCGAATCAATATGAGACGAAAGATCGCTGAAATTTTTATGTTGCATGATAATAATGGCTAACGACTTGAAAGCCTCGTTCTATCTTTCTGTGCCTCTTTGATAATACATTTACATTTCAATTAGCGAATTCGGTTAGATGCACTAGTGCGCATTAAACACGTCCTTGCTCAGTTTTTTTATAATAGTTTTTTTAATATCAAGCAGACAAAAAAACTGAATAAAGTAACATTTAGTGCGCACCAATGTGCTTTTAATCGAATTTGCTATACGATTAAAGAGATCATTTTTGCTCTGTTTATCTTCACATATCAGATAACGTAATATGCGTCTACAATAAAAAACGATAAAATTAATTTTATGTGACCAAACATGCACTTTGCAATTCGCGAGTCGGGAATACGTTGTGTATCCCTTCGTACAATTGTTTGAATTTCACATTCAAATTTCATCTGTTTTTCCATCACGAATCTCTAAGCGTTTTACGATCAAAGAGATTGAATATCAAAATAAATTCGGTAACGATTTTTTAATATATCGGTATTCGATGCAAAGTGTTTTTAAAAATTTTAGGGGGGGATTCTTTGAGTAATTACTTGAAAAATAAAGTTTATATACACTATTGTCCCAAACGACATAGTTTTTGGATTATAAAATGTTTTTTCATGGTAAAAAAATAAGATTTTAAAATAATATATTTTGATAGAAATAAAATTAAATAATATTATAGGAATTATTAGAAATGATCATTTTTCTAAATTTTTTTTCTCGAAAAAAAGCAAACGATTCATATTCTGATTATAATGGGCGGGAAGATAAGCATAATTAAGAGAAAATGTAGTCGGCTTGTTAGTGAAATCTGCTTAATGAATTAAGTAAAATTATTATCTTATAAAATAATTTGATGAAAGAAGGAGTCGCTAATATTTATAGTACATGATCTTTTTCTGCGTGAAACCATTTACGAAAAAGTTTTCTTTTTAATAATTCAGAACATGTTTTAAGATCTCTCTTTTAGATACGGTGGAATTGTTCTATCGCAATTATTTTCGTAAAACTCTATCGATTTTCACCGCATGAGTGTAAAATGAGATTCTAAGAGAAACAATGCATTTAAATTTTCCGGCGATTATTTACTCCAATTAGTTGTTTCTCATAGCTTAACCAAATATGAATAGGAAATGTTAATGAAATAATAAATATATTGCTCTAAGAAAAGATTAATTTTTTAAATAAATTAAAAATAGATTTTTGGACAATTTATTGCGATAAACAGAGCATTTATACACAGTCGGTTTATCTTTGCGTCAGAATATTATTCGCGCGAATATGATTGCTCCGAACAAATTTACGGGTTTTCGGGCGCAATCGTGCTTTCTTATACCCATTGTTTCGGTACCGAACGCGATCTAGCGTGCATTTCCGCCACGTTAAGCCCGAGGTGGGATTAAAGGTAAGGGGGCAGAGGTTTGTAAACTACACGATGTAGGCAGGCTGCAATAGCGGCGCATTATCCGCACTTATGCCAACAGAAATTCCCCGGCTGGTTCATACATATTAACGCAGGGAGTCATTGCGCGTTGCTCCTTAAGCGGAATACAAAACCGTCGAGAAAAAGCGCGCTTTATAACAAGGGAAATCACTAGAGCGACCGTTTTTTTCTTGATTATTAACTTCGTACATTACACCGGCGCGTTACTTGCTAAAATTAGATGACACGGCAAAGTCGATACCGAGAAAATATGAATGCAGTTTTTGGTGAAAATATTCTTGAGACAAAATTAGATGACACGGCAAAGTCGATACCGAGAAAATATGAATGCAGTTTTTGGTGAAAGTATTCTTGAGACAACCAAATCAAAAAATTATTAATTAAAATCGATCTCTTTTATATACTTCTATCTTGGAAGAGATATTCTACATCGAGATAATATATTAATTCTCGCGTTTCTGTTGAATTTGAATATCGCAAACAATATACTAGAGTTAATTATGTTTAATTTTAAAAATGTCGCCAGTAAATAAATTAATAAACAAGTGTTTATACGACCAAACTGGCAATTTATTGTTTGATTATTATATCACATTGTGATATAATAATCAAACAATAAATTGCCAGTTTGGTCGTATAAACACTTGTTTATACTAGAGTTAATTTGATAAAAAATTGGAAAGCAATGTCAACTCATTTTCCATTTCTTGCTCTTGATATTATTATGCCGAGAATTGTTTCTGTGTCGTACAAATAACTTTTCTCAAGGTGAGAGGATTCGAGAGTTCTATTTTTCGCGAAAGCCGAGAAAAAATGTTGCCCGCAGAAGCTAATGGCTACAATAAAAACGTGTTAATATGCACAGCGGAAAGTGTGGCTAGCATTATTGGTTCCGGAAACTTCGCGAGTGCATTCACGGAACTAACTTGTGGCTCCGAAGAAAGATCTTGTGCCGCGGGCGATCACATCAAAAGTGACAGCTCATTTATTATCGCGTGATTATAGTGTCCCGTGTATTGATATATGTATACGTATATAGTATCTCGCAAAATTTCAAAGAACATCCAGCCGCATAGTGTGACATTTGAATGTAACGATTTGTCAAAAGAATCGAATAATGAGTCATATCTACTATTAATTTATAAAGAACGACAAAATATTTATCTAATTTATATATAAATTTCACAAAGTTACACACAATTATTATTTAATTGCTTTAAAGTACCTTTCAAGTGAAAATCTAGCAATGGCAAATCTCAAACATTCTAATTTATGCCGAATTAACATTCAATCACACAAAAACATGTGAGTGCACTTTTATTGAAACGAAAGCAACCTATTATATAATAATGTGTTCAATTTCTGATCGATGCGAAACTCGATTGAGGTATACGATGAAAGTGCGCGTAAATACATACAAAATCTCAAAATTATATGTTTCGCATAATCGTTTTGCGCGAATATTACTCGCTTTGTGGCGGGAGAGAGTTACTGGATTTATTATTGCACATTAGGAAATAAGCAAAAACGGCGATGCAGAAATGTGAGCGGTAAAAATCATTATCTGCCTACTTGATGCATGACAAAAGGCATTTCATCACGATTCAGTTTCTAACGTGGGTGATAATTATACATCAGGCCGCCAAGCGGCAATTAAATACCTACAGCTAACACTCAGCCGCTTATTAGAGCTTTGTAATGAGAGATCGATATGAGGATTATTCTTGGATCAAGAATCTGCCATGTAATTTCGTAAATAAATAACACGTTATGTAATAGAATTAAAAATTGTTTATCTTAAGATAATTTTTATTATTTGAGCTCTTATCGTCTGATAGCTCGCGTAAAAATGCACTTTCAATTTCTCTCGTAGTACAGCTCAATGATAATCGAATGCAAGAACAATAAAGGTCAAAATCAAAAATTGGAGCAGGAACGGGGAATGACAGGAACTCGAAGCTCGATCAACCGCTGAAGGAGCACATATTGACGGTGCAGCTATTAATTTGTAATATCACTGGTATCGCCCTTCTCCACGTCATGCCCATCTGTATGTACGTCAAGCGATATGACGAGACGAAATTTTGGATCTGGATATTTACATATTTATTAAACTAATATTCATTTTGCATTCCAAAATTTTTTATTCTTTGACAAGATCGAAATTCACAAACAGACTATATTGCTAAAAATATTACATATGGCGTAGTTTTTTATGAAAGCTAAGAAAATAGAATACTGAAATATTTATTTATGAATGAATACTTTCTAGCACATACAGTTCCCGTAGATATTTATCATCATCATCATCTTGATTTATCTAAAATAAGAGAAAGAGAAAAAGCGCCGAGAATTATTATATAATATAATTATATCTTTTATTTCCAATTATACCTTTTCTTTCACACCTTATTTCTTTTGTAAAAATGATCTCATCTTACAATATAAGAACCTGAGATTCAACTTTTGCTCCTTTTTTAACGTTTCATAGTTAGTTACTTGCAAATGAAGTTGTATATTTTGTTTGAGATGATAAAGAATAAAATCTGATCTTGCTTTTTCTGATCTTGCATTTAATTTCTCGTCTTCAGAAATAATATATAGATGTGCCGCTAGTTTAGATGTAACAGCAGCTGCTCATCATCTTTGAGCACATAGAAGCTGGAAAGTCAAACTGCCACTCAGAATCTGCTCGTTTATTTATAGTGCAACGGACGGGCAGGTAAGATCCTTAAATATTGCAATCATAATCATCTGATTAGTTAATGGCCACATTAAAATTTATCATAATACGTATATAGCGAATTACTCCAACAGAGACTTATTTTTCTGTGTCGGAAAATATTTTAATACGCAGTGTTCTTTACATAAAATATGCAAAATAAAATTCTTAGTAAGGACAGTTTTAAATCTATTTTTGTGCAATCTATCTCATGTATCTTTACAATTTTTTTATGACGCGTTTGGACTATTTCTGCTAGTGTGCAGTTTAGATATTAAAAATGGAATAACAAATCGTTAAACACAGTCGCAGTAGTAAATTTCAGTAAATAATTGTCTTCAGTAGATAATGATGGTAAATAATTGCAAACATTTATATTTGAATTGTCTATATTCTCATCATTAGCATAATATAGTACTACTATAATTTAACTCCAGTAATTCTGCATTATATATCTTGACTCAATAATATTTTCATAACATGATATAATGCTACATAATTTAAATCTACCATTTAATTCTGAATATATTCTCTGACTCAATAATATTTTCAAGATGTAACATTGAATTAATCTATTAATATTCTAAAATAAAAATTTTTGAAAAATTGAATTTTGAAAAATTTTTTGTTGAATTTTTATATTGATGTTTGTAAGTTCCATAAATTTTTTTGAAAAATTTTTTGAAAAATTTTTTGTTGAATTTTTATATTGATGTTTGTAAGTTCCATAATTTTTTTTTCTTTTTCCTTCAAATATATGTAATTGAATTAATGTTTGAAGTGGAAAAATGATACTTAGGATTGATCAGGGAATGCGGTTTGAAATTGAAAATCGTGACAAAAGTCACGATTGGATTGAGTTGGATTACTCGCAAGATTGCTTGATGATTATTTGTCTGAAATGGCGCGAGGTTGTGCTTGGATGGGTTATATCAAGTAGAATTAATTGCGAGAGGTGTTTCATTAGAGAGCAGGACTGAGCGTATATTGCAATTAATTTTAATTTATGCGCGCTTGAGTCGTGCAACGTCGTAAAAAGGAAACCGTTGAGCATGTATGACGCTCGCAAATGCTTTTTATTGCAGGTATTATCAGTCAATTATGCTGTCGCTTCATCTTGCCGGCTGTGATATCGGTCTATTTGTGGAATGAAATCAGGATCTTAAACATAAGTGATGCTTTTCTCCGTGGCATGTATTTTCTGTCAACAGTTTCGTCCACATATCGGAAAATCGACCGTACAAAAGATACATAAAAAACCTCTCTGGATTCGCGTTTCTACGATTGTCGGAACCAATCAATACAATGTTCGAATTGTATTCAGATATAGAAATTGAGAAGTTATTATCTATTACAGAAAAATATAGAATTTTCATGATATGACATTTAAAATAAATATAAATGGCATAATTGACATTTCTTTGTAAATGAGACATGGCATCAAATTTTCTAACGATTTTTAAATTAAATTATTAATATCGTTTCATGATATTCTGATCGTCATCTCTATTAAATAAATTAGATTTATATATACATAAAAAAAATGATTGATCGTAGATATCTCATATATCATGTAAATTAAAGATTGCAGTGAATTTTGAGTTGAAAATATGTTTATAATGTAATTTGCTTGCTTTACAATTTACTTCACTAACTTTTACTTTAATAAACTTTCACTAACTTTTCTGGTCGAGAGATACGATTAATCTTGTGACCTTTTGAAGTTTCTAACTTCAATCTCGATTTACTCACTAATTCTGTTAATTATATTTATTCCCATTATTGTAAATAGCAAAATGCTATTACTTAGCATTTTAGAAAATCGAGTTTAATTTCCCCAAGAACAGATGTTCCAATGATCGTAAATAATATGCAATAATGGATAATAAATTAATGTTTATTATTTTATAGAATTATAATAAATTAGGCATATTTATATAAACGTACATTTATAAAAAAATATTCTAATTTTTTTTAATGTATATTTGATGATCGTTTCTTCTCTTGTAAAAAAGAATTAATTATTATAAAAAATAAGGCAATTTTTGCGAATCTCAAGACTTTCTTAAATCTATATATTTTAAAATAAATCAAGCATATTGATTATTATTATCAATCTCATTTAGAGGATTTTCATATACAAAAATACCGCAGTAGATAAAAATTGTAAGATATCATTTTGATTAAATAATCTGCTACATGAGATTTTATAACAAAAGAATTTGTTTGGGATTAAGCAGCAAAACACTCGCTCTTTTTATTTCTTGTTGTAAAAATTTTAGGGCAACGGGAGAATTTAATGATATGTTATCAGTGAGGGTTGGCACAATTATCATTATTATTTCCCGTGGAACTATATAAATAAACCGTGGAGCTAGATTTATAGTCTCAATCCAATGACCGCTTTTATAGATTTTATGGCTTGATTGGGATTGACATAATCTGAAGACACCGAGATCCGAAATGATTGACAGTTTTGTATGAAAAAGGTGACAGATCTCTCGAGATCAAATGCAAAACAAATATCACTGAAATATATAGCTGCTATTGAATAAAAAAGCAAGCAGGGAGAAATAAAAATAACTGACATGTGTTGACTGATATGCTATTGTTAAGATTTTCTTTGTCATATAATATAATTAATATTTTTATAATATTTATAATATTTATTTATTGTAATATGCTTGTAGATACATAATAATTTTCTAGGTACTTTAATTATTAAAACTAATTACGCTTTTTACGATAATAAAAAATATTTTACAATAAAATTACAAATATATATTATATGTTAGGTATGAAAAATACTATTGAAATTTAAAATCTTCACTTTAACTATGAATATATTAGATGGTTAACGTCCTTTGTCATGTTTCGCACACATTCGCTCCTGCAAAATTTTTATCTCATAGTGCGGAATTTTAAGCGCTGCGAAATTTTAACGAAGGCTCTGTCACACACGATACGTATCGTATGTACCATACGGATAAAGCACGCATCTCTGCACGACCCCTGCGGTCAACGATTTATATAAACGCCCTATATACGCAAAGTCACGTTTCATCGATAAAAAAAGAAAGGGAGATACCAGAAAAGTGTTATCGATCCGGATAGCTTGACGTCGCGTCATTTTATCCGACAGTTAAATTTAGTATTTATCATCACACATATAAACGCACACACATACTGTATAGAGTAGTCTATATATATATATATATATAGAAAGAGAGAGAGTCTATATATACAGGGTAACATTTGTGCGACTTCTCGCACCCTTTACGCGTATATCTATCCATACATCTATTCATATATACAACCGGAACATGTAAGGAGTCCGAATATATATATTTATCCTCTATGCGAACATATGTTATAAACATTTTGTCTATTTTTGTCATAGTGCAACATATCGATCATTCTAATATCGTTGTGTAAATGTTCCCGCATTTCACGATGCGCGACAGCGTCGGAAATCTAGGCCGAGAAAAGAATCTCGATAATGGCTGCACATGTGGGCTATATCTACATATAAGAGTTATTAATGATGATACGCGTTCATGGTTATCAAATAAATTCTATTTATCCTTGCGAGAAATGTCAATTAACGATTTTAATCGTCGGATATATGTAAAAATTTATTAAACAATATATAAACATTAAACAATATTTAAATAATCGTGGGCTAGTAAGAATGAGACGCGGATGGTAGTGTGTCAATTTCATAGAAAAATAAGTTTTCTGTGAAACTGGTTATATACACCGGGCACGAAAATTTATTTGATTTTATATTAAGTGTAAATTAATCTCAATTCGAGATTTATAATAACTCTTGTTTAGAAGAAATAGGTAGAAAACTTATTTTTCTATTAAATTGACGCACTATCATTCATTTTTAGCTCTTACTAGCCCGCGATTATTTTGTAAATTTCACTTGAGAGCTTTAATAATTTCTTAAATTACAATAATAAAAATACATTTTTTATGTGTCAGCAGAAATGGATGTAAAATATGATTTAATAAAAATTATGATTTTATTAGATTTTTTATGTTATAAAATAAGGTTTAAAATAAAAAAAAATATAATTTAATTCATAATTTAAAATCATATAAAACACTCTCTTTCATATATAATTCCTCTATATTATTTCAATTTAGATGATCATGGCGAACGTTTATTATAAATTTAGAGAATATAAAATCGGCAGCGAAAGTTTCAAAGGGAAGGAGTTAATATATATATCTTGGAGTGAAACAAAACCGCTGCTCCGCGAATCGCAACGCACGTTTCTCTTTTCTTGTATTTTAAAACTTCGGATACATCGGCATTGGGGAGCTCCTTATAAATATCGTGCTACTGTATATTATGCAGTGGAATAGGATGAGATGTAGTGCACCGCACATCGGTCTTTCATTCTTATCTGGTTCGGTAGCATCTCGAAACGCATATTTGCGTACATCGAATCGTCCACAGTAAGCTCACAGTCTCTGATTTGTAAAATTATATAAATATAGTTGTTGCACAAAGTCCTTAAGTGAGAAATAGAATGGCGCTTTATGAGCGCGATATGAATTTTCTGGCTATTACGTTAATTCAATTATTAAATTATGGACGGCACATGTTTTCAAAATCGAGAAAGATGCAACAAAATCGACAATATCAATGAAACGCGACATAACTTTTGATAAACATTTCGCGGCGATCTTTTTCGAATCAAATAAAAAAAAAGTGCAATTATATTTTTCATTTTCACATATTAATTCAAATATAAATCGGGGCTATCATAATTCTCTTCTGGCAAAGATCTTTTATAACATTGAGATTATATATTTGTCCTTAGTTGTGTTTTATTAAATTTTGATACCAAAACTGTGCGTGTACAATCGCGGGCAAATTTGGTTCTAATCAAATATTGGAAAGTGCAATGTCAATATTATTTTCGATTTCTTGCCTTGCAGCGACTTGATATAGACATGTCAAGAATTGTATCCTTTCCATATATAAATTCTCTCTATTTTTATCATTTTTTGAAGTGACAGCCAAAAAACTTCCTACGCTTTCTATTCTTTTTTAGAAAAAAGATGTTGCACTTGGTAAAAAAATTTCACCCAGAGAAGGTAACAATTATTTAATAAAATAGATTATAGATACTCTACCCTTAAAATAATTGGCATATCTGACAAGATTTCTAGGATTTTTAATCTAATAATGTGATAAGTGATCACCTTTATTATAATTTTCGTACTTTACTTTAATATTTCGATACAGCACGGTTTAATCGCTTCGGAATTTAACAATTCTAAAGGATTGAATAAGTAATCGTCGCGAGGTTTCATGGGTTTTTGCACAGACTTTCACCATGTACTTTAATAAAATTTGCATCCATTAGAAATTGTCTAATAGCACAACAAAAAATTACTTTTATTTTGGTAAAAGCGTATACATATTTGTGGTACACTAAAAATATATAATTGTGTGTGTACGATTTTATAATATATACTATAATACATATTATAATAATAAATTTTTTAATTTTTAAGGAATCAATCATTTTAATAAAATTCTGTTTTTTTTTTTTAATTAGTCATAAAAGGATTGATAAAATAAGAAGAAAAAAAGATTGCAATTATATATCTTCCAAAAGTATTTTGTAATTTTTTATATTACATTATATTTTTTTATATTTTTATGATACAAAAATATTTTATGCGTGTTTTTTCAAGCTAGACTTTTTAACCATTGTATTTTAGTCATCACACATAAAATGCGTTATGTGACAGTGACACAAGATCACAAGAATATAATTTTATTGAAACCTAACGCATCTTTAATAATTAAAAAATTCGCTTTTACTTTTATGATAAACTTGATCAAATTCATATGATATGATATGAATTTTGTTCGTAACATTTGCGTGTAATTTTGCAAATAATATAATGTCATGTAACTAGAATTATGAAAATTGATTGCCTTTATGATAATTTGAATCGTTTAACTCTTTAATCATTTTGTTCCAGAAATGTACAGCTCAAAGACACTCGAGTACGAGGACAATGAAAGCCGAAAATTAACGCAATCAGAAACGGAGGATTGCAAGAATTCAATTCTCGATGAACTGCCAAAAGAGAACATACCGGCCGAACAACCATTAATTTGGCGCAATGTCATTGGAATCCCTATTCTCCATATCATTTCGATCTATTTATTTGTCACGCGATATCATGAAGCAAAATTTTGGACTTGGATATTTGGTACATTTTTGTTAAATTATAACATCAGTTCTCCATTCAATACAACTTTATCTATATCTATATCGTCTGTATCAAATTTCATAGCACAAAGTGCACTGAAATTGATAAGAAAGTCGCAGATTTTTGTAAAATCTGAAATTAATTTTTTTGAACATTTTCAAATTTTAACGAGTAAGATTTATATTAAAATAAGTGCGCTTCCTCTTCCACGCAAACACAAAAACTTAATAAAGAACAAAATTATATTTATATTTATATTATTTTTTTATTTGCATATTTTAAGCTTAATTAATAAAAATTTTTTATTTTTGCTTATTTATAAATTAAAAACTTAATATATTGAGATATTTCTATATGAAAATTATCTCATTTCTCACAATGTCGAAAAAATCTAACGTTTTTTCACAGTTAGTTAATTGAGAATCAACATCGTATATTTTGTTTACAATGATAAAAAATAAAATCTAATGTAATTTTTTTATTTTATTTCTCGTATTTAGAAATATCATATGGAATCTTTGCTGGTTTGGGTCTAACGGCAGGCGCTCATCGTTATTGGGCACATAAGAGTTATAAGGCAAAACTACCACTCAAAATTCTACTCAGTTGTTTGTACTGCTCAGCTGGACAAGTATGATCATGAAATAATCGCCGATATAATTATCCGATCAATTCAAAATAATTAAATAAATTGAATATAATATTGATGTAGTAGTGAACAGATCTAAACAAATCAAAGCGATGGATACTGTAGAATATATTATTGACTGCGGAGAATCCGTAAGAATATAGTTTGTGAGATTCTAAAAAATTCCACAGAATATTTTCTATTTTGCAGACTCATCTGACTAAATGGATTCGCGTCCATCGAACGCATCATAAATATACAGATACATCCGCGGATCCGCATAATTCTAATCGCGGCTTCTTCTTCGCGCATGTCGGCTGGTTAATGATGAAACATCATCCGGCAGTTAAAGAATATGGGAAAAGCGTGAATATGAGCGATGTCGCTGCCGATCCTGTGATACGTTTTTTCGACAAGTGAGTTATTAATAAAGTCGAAACAATGACCACGTTTTCTCGAAAGTAAGATAAGACACAGAAAATATAACTGTTGAATGGTCAAAATATAACAATTAAATTTAATTGATTGAAATCTATAAGCATATATCAATCAGTTTCAAATATATCATCTTACAAGTTAATCTATTAAATGTATTTAATAATATTTAATAATTTTTTAACAAAAAACCATTTTCTCTTTCTCTTTCCCTTTCTCTCATAATATTCATTTAAATTAATATTCAAAGTAAAAAAAAGGATACTAAAAGATAATTAAGAGAAAAATATTATATATGATTTTTATTCAAAATCGCATAAAGAACAAATAGAATTTTCGCCAAATATTCGGAAAAAATCCGCAAAAAATTGCGACCATTGCTGAAGTTAAATTGCTTGCATGATCGTTTAGTAATGAGAAATGGTCCGTGTGATATTAATAACGCTGAATATGAGAGAGATTAAAAAGAATCAATCGCGCGAGAGATCTAGGACAGTAATTTTTAATTGGATTTATAGAGATCGCATCATTGATTTATAATTGTAGAAAAAAAAAAAAACTCAATTATATACGTTAAATAATAAACAAGCATTTATTAAAGAAATGCAAATGTTTTATATTACTTATATTACAGATATTATCCGCCGATTATGCTGTCGCTATGTTTTATTTTACCGATTCTGATACCTGTATATGTATGGAATGAAACCTGGATAGTAAGCATAACTGCTACGCTTTTTCGTTACATATGTACATTGAATGGGTCTTTTTCTGTCAACAGTTTTGCTCATTTATATGGCACTCAACCATATAATAGGTAAACACTAATTTTTTGGATTCACGTTTGCGTAATCGCCAATCAACCAGCATACGTTCGAATTGTATTGCTCAAATAGCAAAATTTGGAAAATTAGAGATGTTCTTTTTAAGTGAGGAATAATCAGTTCTTTTTTAATAAATTGGAGGTATTTCACAATAATAAAATAATTGATATTGCGTGAATATCTTTGCGCACGTGACGTTGATATTTCTATTTAAAAAATTTCAATTATTTTTAATAATTTTTATAAAATTATTTTATTTTACAATATATTATAATTTTCTAATATTTCATTATATTATAAAAAAGGAAAAATTGATGTTATAAGAAGTAAGATGTTTTTTACACATTTTTGATTTCTGTCTTACATTTCTATACGCTCTTTAAAGTAAAGTATACACGTCGATCATGGGAAAGGTAAATTTACTAAAGGGAATTTCATACAGACGTACTATAATAGAGATAGAAGTAAAATGTATTATTCCGCTTAAATAATCTGTTGCACGAGACTCAGAAGTTTGTTCGCGTACAAATCAAACGAGGTGTGTGTGTGCGTGCGTGCGTGCGTGCGTGCGTACGCGCGTGTGTGTGTGTGTGTGTGTGTTTCTTATTTCTCTACTTCTTGTTTTAGAAATCTTAAAGCAAGAGAGAATCGCACGGTAGCCATCGTGAGTCTTGGTGAGGGTTGGCACAATTATCATCATACCTTCCCGTGGGACTATAAGGCTGCGGAACTAGGTTTGCATCATTTCAATCTGGCGACCGCTTTTATAGATTTCATGGCCTGCTTAGGATTGGCATACGATCTGAAGACGCCAAGTTCTGAGATGATCAATAGTTTTTGCGCGAAAAAAGGTGACGGTACAGCCTCTCGAAACCAAACGCGAAATAGAGATACAGCTATTAAATAAAAAAAAAGAAAAAAAAAATTCAATGAGAAAAACAGGTGAGAAGAATAGGTGTACGTGTGTATTAATCTTCTTTTTTTTTTGACAATTCGAGAAAACAAATCTAATCGCGCTAGATGCAAATAATGTGTATATTAAAGAAATTTATTAATTCGTATTATTATCTTATGAATTAAGATATATATAAAATTATTTTAGTTTTTCATCATTATATTAAGATAAATTTTTGATAATTATTTACTTTATATATACATATATTAAAGCCAATGCAATTATATTTTTTGATACATTTTGATCTGCATTTCATAAATCTCGTACGATGCATTAAGTTGACATATACAAATTCAAAACTATATATAAATAAATGCATTTTGTCATATCAATCTTTAATGAAATATTATGCATGTATTCACAAGCATTTTATTTTCAATTTGTTCTAAAAATTTGTTATTAAAAGAGCATATCAAATTACTATTGTGCTTAGCACTCTTTTGAGATATATATAATATAAAAATTGAGATCTGTTTTGATAAATTAATATCACATTCTGCTTTTTTTTTCATTGAATGCAAATAATGTGATTTTTTTTCGATCATTCTACAGCTTTTCTTTCTTCAGATTTATTCCATTAAAAAAAACAGGACTTTTATATCGTATTGTATAATTTTCATATTATATAATAGAAATATATATGTGTTATATACCCTCGATGGAATACATTATCTCTTGAACAGAATATTACTGCCTTTAAATGGATTATCTGCTTTGAATTTTCGTGGATGATGTGCATTGTTTAATTACGTTCGCAGAAATTAATAATCTCTCGTACGTAAATTGTATAAATAAAATATGAAACGGAAATAAATGAGAATTAATAATACAGATTTCATAATTTTGTAGATATAGGCATGTAAAAATTAATATGAATATATAAAAAATTGATTATTCTTTTCAAAATTAATAATAAAATTAATAAATTAATAAATAAAGTTAAAAATAAAACAATGTCGCAAATGTGTGTGTAGTGTACTATACTAATACAATACTAATTTTTATCATATATACTTATAATTATTTTTAATTTTATTTAGTTTATAATTTGTTTCTGTAGTTAGGACAGAGATTATATAATAGTTTTAGTAATAAGTTAACTAAAACAGTTAGTTATCATATAATAATTTCAACATTCAGTTTGTAGTGCGAAATAGTTATAGCTAATAGAGTTAATTAATTCATACTTATATACAGTTGCAATTTTATGCATATATAGTTGATTTTGAAATATTTTACGTTTAATTTTATTCTATCAACTTGCGGATACTCATTGATTACGAAACGATATTGAAAGTTTTAATTACTAGAATAAGTAAATTTAACTTACACCGACATTGTGAAGAAAAATTATTTTGGCAACAAAAAGTTTCGTTGGAATTCAAAGCCCGCATTTTACTTTTACAAGTATCTAAACAGTTAGTACATTTCGTCGTGTGCCATAGCCTCGCGTGAATTTTTACCCGATAAAACGCGGAATTTTAAGCGCTGTGGAATTTTAATGAAGGCTTTGTCATACACGATACGTATATACACGGATAGTATCTCACGAATGGGGCACGCGACCTCTGTGGTCAACGCGATTTATATAAACGTCCCACATACGCGCAAAGTCACGTTTTGCCGATGAAAAAAAAAAAAAAAAAAAAAAAAAAAAAGAGAACGAGAGACGCCAGAAAAGTGTTATCGATCCGGATACCCTGACGTTTCACCCGGGGGTTAAATTTAGTATTTATCATCACGTATTCCGTCGAGTCTCTCTACAGGTAGCGCCTGCGCCACACGGCCGTGTCACCCCGTCACGCGCATATATGTATGCATCTATGCCTCTGTTTTCTATTTATACGGCCGGCATGTAGCCGGCCGAACATATTTACCCTCTATGCGGAGACGCATTACGAACATTTGTCTATTTTTGTCATAGCAACCCGTCGTGTATCGATCATTCTAACGTTTCCGTAAATGTGGTCGCGAGAGTTCACAGAGACGTCCACAGCTTCGATCTAGGACGAGAAAAAAAGCTCTTTTCCCTACGATGTAATCCCATATAGATATGTGGCTTGCACAGAAAAAATGCACTGCTTTTGATTAATAATAATATTAGCAGCTCTCGCAATTACTCGATCTGCGCGTTTTATTCGCGCCTCCGCGAATTGTGAAAGCTCGGTATTTTCATGATCGCTGAATATCTACCTAAAATAATCTCATATATATATATATATATATATATATATATATATATATATATATGTGTGTGTATGTTGTATATGCATGTATATGCATATATGTATATGCATTTTTACGAAACAAATTTATGTTTTAATCATTGGATTTGATTATATTTTATTTTATTAGTTTAATTAATTGAATTTTATAGCGTATTTTGTCAAATAATAATAAACAAATATATACATATTTATTATATTATATGCTATAAAATTATACATATTATAAGTATCAGAAGCTAAGTTTCAAGATTTTTAATTTTTTTCATGCATAAACATGATTTTGTTCAAGATAAAATAAGAGTAAATGCATATTAAATATTTTTACAATTTTTCAATAATTATTTCCAATTTTTCTCTTATAAAATTTTACAAAATATTTCTGAAGGAAAGAACGTTAAGAGAGAGAGAGAGAGAGAGAGAGAAATGTTGTATCTGAAATTTGAGAAGAGAATGCAAGGAATGACAAAACGATTTAAGCGAGATTTTGGAATCTCTACGCTATGCGCGGAGATAAAATCGCTTGAATCGCAGCAGCTACGTTCACTTGCTGGGAATATTCCGGAAGGCAAATCATTTCTCTTTTTCCCTTTAAAAAAACTTTTAATCGAGAAAAATTATTCAAGGCACACGTATCGTATTCATGAAGATACTAAATTCATTGGATCTGCATTAAATGAATACGGGATTAAAAAGAATCGAAGGAAACGCATTAATACGAAGAGTCCAAGCAACTCGACTCACCCCGTGTTACTGACCTGACCAGTTTTAGTTCCGTCAGGATAATACCCTCGCCGCCACCGCAGTAAACACACCACCCGCCACTTTCGCTCCCACGACACTGTGTTCGATTACGTTCACGCAGCTTGGATTTTAACGCCGGTAGTAGTGGTGATGCCCATTCCCCGAAGGGCAAGAGTTGAGTTTAATCTGGCTGGATTCGAGCGAGACCGTGACCGTACGCGACTTCCTGGGGGTGCGATTAAAGCTGCGACACGTAAATCATCGACGTGAAATCATCGAGGATCCCGATCTTCATCGAACAAAGACTTCAAAAGACGAAGCGGTCGCGATTATAATCGAACATCACATTCGAACACGATTGTATAAAGGAACGGAAATGTTTAGCGGATCTCCGTAAGAGCGGAATAGAATTGGAAAGGAGCGAGTACGCAGGCCGGCGATTGTAAACAAAGGGATGAATATACCACGCGTTTACGCTGCGGTGCGTGCTTACGATATGTATGCGTGCGCGTGTATGCACGTGCGAGTACGAAGGTACGAGAGGGATCTTCTAACCGCGACGATGGTTTAGGGTGTACTGAAACGTTACCCCCGGAGAGGGTCGGCGTAGTGTCTAATCCAACATTACCTAACCACGTATAGCAAGGATGCCATGGAAACGGCACGTTTGCGCCTGCGTTGCGTCGTCGTCGTTGTCGACATAGATCGACTTAAACTTTTTTGGCAATTTCGCCGGTTACTTTGCAGAGAACTCGCAATAAAAGCCGCTATTAATTCTCTATAAGTGTCGCGCCGATGTAAGGGAGTAGGGGTAATTTGTCGCCCTCGAGGAAATGCGATTGGTGCGCGTTGACCCCCGGGTGGAAAAGAAAGGCAATTGCGAAGATGTGGAACAAATATTGTAGCAAATTGTCGACTATATAAGATCTTTTATTAAAGTTGCTTAATACAGCTATTCGATTAAAAATAATGGATTTTTTTTACCGCTGTAACGATACAGATCTCGATAAACGAAGAAAATGCGGGGGGAAAAAATAGTTTATAAATCATTCTATTTTCATCTTTTATTGCGATAGTACACTATTTCACTTATCTCTCTTATGGGAAAACTCGCGTGTTTACTAAATGTCAGATTTTTGACAGCATCCTGGATTGAAGCGACATCTCCTATCGATATCGCATCCTCGCCTCGGGGTGAAAGGACCTCTTGTTTCATTTAAGGATCGATATAGTTTCAGTTTTACACAAATACGTAACGTTAAAAGCATTATAACTGTCTCTCTTGTTTGTAATTTATTACAAAACATATGAAATTTAAATGCTAAGAAAATACATTTTGACAAGAAAATATTGATTTTTTTTCTATTTTTATTTAAATTTAATCAAAAAGTTTCTTATATCAAATAAAATTAAATTATGAATATAAATGGAGAGAAAAATTCACTTGTGAGACCCGTGTTTGCTTTATCGTAACAAATTACATTATTAAAACGTAATGCTATCAATCTAATTATAATATGTTTGTATTACGGCTCGCTGATAACGCAATGCCGTTTTATCTCTTGAGTTAATAGTTTAGAATAATGTCGGATCAATGGATTGCGACCTTAATTTTTCTAATGCATAAAAAAGCGTGCAATACTTTTAATTCTAATTTTAAATCTAAAAGAATGCAATAAATTAAAATAATATTAAAAAGATAAAAATATTTTTTGTACAAATTAATTATTTATTGAAATAATAAGACGTATTTATAGATGGTACATTAATGGTGGTACCACCAGATCAATATTACAAGTTCTGAGGGTTAAAGTCCTCTAGTTCTGGCTAAAATTACTCGGAGAATGTTGACGTTACCGACAGCTTTGAATAATTTGGTTTGTATACTTGAATAAATACTTGAATATTTGACTTATATGTAATTAAATTTTACAAGTTATAATTATATTTCATTGTTTCATAAAAATGTACATTCGTGCATTTACGATATAAAACACTGAACATTTCTATAATGGAAATTTGATTTATCTCACTTTATTTTGATAAAATAAATGTTATTATTAATTAATAAAGTATCCTTGCACATGAGCTATTTGTATATGAACAAAGCTAGATATTAAACCGTGCTCAAAAAGGTTTGTTAGTAAGTTACCGATTATAACTTCTCTCTGTGTAGATGGCATTCGACGTTTCAAAAGTGCATAAATACTCATGGTATTAATAATACAAATATATGCAAAATTTAAAAGTGAAGATATTTGCGAGATACTTAATACGATTATCTCTGTCTTCATTTCCTCAATCAAAGATGTATTTTCCAATATTTTATTGACAGCTTCTTCGAGATATATATTTTAAGACCATTTATTTTTAGAATATTCAGGAGATCATAAAACAGAAATTGTAGAGCAAATTATTGTAGAGTTAAAAGCTATTATTTTATTAGATAAAAATTATATAATAAAAAATAATACCTTTGAATATACAATACGTCTGATAATAATACTTTTCATATCGAAACGCCGTTATTTTTCTTTGCTACTTCTTCGCGTATTATTTTGGCCACTATAGAGAATCCCTGAAAAATGATAAAAAGTGTCTATGTATTAATTTTTTTTTTTTAATGTGATTGATATTACTCTGATCTGTTACTTTTACTATAAATGTAAATATACAATGCTTATATGCATATATATGTGCATTGTTATAAATAAAATCAGACTCAATAAATTTGCATACCTTGTCCATATCTTCTGGCGAGGCATAGCTAAAGCTAAACCTCAAATGTTGATTGGGTTTTGAAAGATCGTCGCAGCTAAAGGCATTTCCAGGAACAACGACGACACCTTGAGGTACGCATTTGTTCATCACCAAATCCAGTACATTATCTACACCTGCTAGCTTTACCCAAAGAAAGAATCCACCTTGCGGCACGTACCACTCTGCCAAACCTAAAGGTATATTAACTTTATATGTAAATATTTTAAAATTATTTTGTAAAATCCAGATTTATTATAGAGAATAAGGAATACTACATAAAATATTCAAAAAATTACTTATTACATATTACTCAACTGGTTTGAAATCGAACTTTCTTAAATGAAAATATTAAAACATTTTTTTAACATTAAAAATTTGCTTTTTCATAATTAACAATGTAAAATAAAATAAAGTTGAAGTTATATATTGATGCAGCTAAAAGTCAATGCTTATTTTTTTAAATGTGTATATAATTATAATTTATTCGTTATTTCAAATAAAAAGCACGCAGCAATATACGAATTGCATCGAGTGATTTAAGTAAAAGTCGCGATATACACACGTTTATTAATAATTTATTTTAAGTTCAAAGGACATGCAAACATTTGATTGAAATTTATCGCACAATTGTCGAAAGTCGAGCAAATTATAGTTTTTATTATATTTTTTGAGTTGTTCTCTCTCAATAATATAAATAAAATTCGCGTCGCATGCAAATAATGTCGAGAATACTGTGCAAAGTGTTGTGTGTAACAATTGCGAGTGAGTATAGAAGTGTCGTGAAGAAGCTGCAAAAGATAAACAAAAGAGCAGAAGGAGAAGGCCTGAGGAAACATCTCATGACGGCGGAACAAGTAAAGGAGAGGTGAGCTACCTATAACATATTTAATTGATTATTTGTCATTTATATGACTAATTGCTTTTAGGCTATATTCCGATATACACTGCCAATATTGGAAATCTATATATAATTTATGTTATTATACTATAGATTTTCTGAAAATGTCACATTGACATTTTCAGAACGTAGCATTCATTTTCATAGCAATTCATTTTATAATGTGTACATAAAATATTTTATTCTTTTATTTTAAATAAATAATAAAATATTTTTAAAACAGTAATTAACATATTTTTATATAAACAAATATATATTTATAATATTTTTAAATAATTATTTATATAAAAATATGATTTTTTATATGTCAGATTTTATATAAATAAATTTATAGTTTAACAAAATTTGTACACACAGGTTATATTATCTTCAAAATAAACTAATAAAGACTCTTATAAATATATCATACAAAGGAGACAGAAGGCAATCAAAAGGCAATGCGGTAATTTGTGCGCATATATGTTTTATTACAATCAAATCTCATTGATATTTTAATTATTTAATAAATGATATTTAATAAATGATAGATATAATCACAAAAAGCGTACGTTTCGGTTCTTTTTTTAACCATTTTCAGCGCAATTATAAAGTATATAGAATATATTATATTAAAAATGTAACACAGCAATAATATGTAGAACAGAAGTGAGTCATCCATGTTGTACAGAAGGCAAATATACGGATGTTTGATTTTATGCTTATATGGATGGATCGATAAGTTACCAAACTTTGAAAGTCACGCCGTCTTATTTGTATATAAACATCTCTCTACTCTGACATTCTATTTCGAACTTCCATGTATAACATTTGCCGTCTGTACAACATGGGTGACTCACTCTTGTCCTGCGTATTATTGCTGATACATTTTTAATATATTCCATATACTTTATAATTGCGCTAAAGATGGTTAAAATAAATATTAAAAAGTACGCTCTTTGTGATTGTATCTATTATTTTATTAAAATATTAATGTGATTTGTGATTAAAATATCAATTTGATTGTAATAAAACATGCGTACAAATTGCGTTGTCATAAAATCTTGTTTTATTAATAAATAAAAGTTAAAATAAAAACTGTAATTTATATGCAATAATTATTTAAAAAATTTTTTTTAAATTATTAATTATTTTAGATGCTGTTTTATAATATATATATATATATATATATATATATATATATATATATATGTATGTATGTATATGTATTTTATAAATTGATGTTGCTGCAATTTTGCTATTGCATAGAGCTTGTTCAATATAAACCAATTAAATTTTTGACCCAAAAACAAAATCAGTTTTGATATTTTAAAACGATTGATCTCCAATAAAATTAATTTTAAATTAACAATAAATTATTTGAATAAATTTTTGAAATACCAGTTAAATGTTTTTCAACCATGGCTAGCATTATGTCACGTCGCTCCCGATAGAACTTTTGTATATCTTTGAAATGTTTCTCGAATTCTTGCGGTTCCCAAGCTTTGAAGAGTTTGTATAGAAGCATCTGTGAAGCAGATCATTATAACAGACCATTATAAATCAACTTGTCATATACTTAACAACATAACTTCACCTATAAATTTATATTTTTTCAAATATTAAGAATAAAACATCGAGGTGTCATAAAAAGCAAAGTAAGATAATCGTAATAAAGAATTTTCTTTTTAAAAACATTTATTATAAATATATTTTTATATATAAATTTAATATATTTATATTAATTAAATAAAAGTAACTAAGTCAAAGAAATAAAAGAATATTAAAAGGTAAAAGAAAGATAAAGATAATATTATCAACTATACGTGTAAAATAATTTTGAGATTATTATTTGATAATTAATTATATTAGCAATAAATTATTAGCAATGATTCTTATCTTATAATGATTACGATTGCATGAAATGTTATCAAAATGCTTTGATACATTCTATAAGCCTATTATTCGAGCAATTTTACAAATTATATATTATATAGTTAGATAATATACTTATATTATAAATAATTTATAAATTATATAAAAATTTATATATATATATATATATATATATATATATATATATAAATAAATTAATTTCGATAAATAATAAAATTAAAGAACAAGTATTAAAACTCTTACTTGGGACAAAGATGACGCGTGTACGATAGAATTATCCATATGAATAACCAGCTTTTTCACAATTTCTTCGTGGGCTGTGATGGTCCCAACGCGAATCCCAGCGCTCATTATCTTGCTGAACGAATCCAATCTGATTACACGACCGTCAGTGTCGAGGGAGAAAAACGATGTGGGCTGTTTATCTAGGAAGTGAACGAAGTAGTAAGGATCGTCCTCGACGATCAGAAAGTTGTATTTCTGCGCCAATTCATACACTTTTCTTCGTCGGGTCTCCGACAAGACGGCGCCTGTAGGATTCGCTCCCGTCGGATTAACGTAAAGTAACTGGAAAATTTAGTAAACTACGTATATTTTTTGATGAATAGAAATAATATTCCAATGTTGGATTTGTGATAATTTTAATTGCACATAATGAAATAAGTAAAAGAATATTAAAAGATAAAAGAAAGACACTATTATCAAGTATACGTGTAAAATAATTTTGAGATTATTATTTGATAATTAATTATTAGCAATAATTCGTATTTTTTAGGGATTTATACGATTACATGAAATATTATCAAAATGTTTTGATAAATTCGATAAGCATATTGTTCGTGTAATTTTTAATTTATCTCTCCTTATTTTCAGTAGAAATGTTAAAGTAAAAAGAAGTATTAGAAGTATTAGAAATATTGAATTAGAAAAGTATAAAGTACAAAGTAATATTTTGCAAATAAAGGTTTAAGGATTAAAATTGAAGGGCCAAGATAAATAATTATTTTCTCATTACTCTATACATGTTTTCGAGAAGAGATATATCTTATTCAATATGTAAATTTTCTGACTCACTTTTGGCATCGGTCTACCAGTTGAAAGTCTTTGCTCGCATTCTTTGGCGATCTCTTCGGGAATAATACCATCGGCATCTTGATTAATCTGTATAATATCTGCTGATAATGGTATTAGCTGCGAGTTAAAACAATTTTTTTTGAGACTTTATTTGAACAATACATATACTATAATTAAAAAATAAAAAAAAATCAGATATTGGCAGATTTGATTAAAAATTCTTTGCGCAATTATATTTGCACGATATAAAATTTACGATTTTACTTATCAATCGTTATTTAGATATCAACGTGTGACTTCGTAATTTCGCTGCTGCGTATCGACCAGTGAGTGAAAAACTTTTGTTTTATATGGTAAAGAACGCCAAGTATATACGTCTTAAGTTTTCGTTTCTTGAATTTTTTATAAGTTTGGATTCTTTTTTATGTACTTGGCATGTGTTACCTTTTTTATAGAAGTTTTGTTTATTAAAACTTGTTACTTTTTTGTGATATTATTTTAAAACTACGAACCGCTCCGATTACTCCGGTATATGTTGGCGTTTGGACTAAAATTGGATCATTTTTGTCGATTATCATTTCAAAGACTTTATTGCAACCATCCAGGGAACCGTGCGTGACTGCAATATCCCAATTGTTTTGCATTGGTGTATGCCATGTTTTCTGGAATTCCTTCCATTTTTCCAATAACGGCTTATAACTTGAGAAAAATACACATGCACAGATACGTGTGTTAGAAATGTGATAACAAAAATGATAAATATTCTTTATTGATAAATAAATATATATATATATATATATATATATATATATATATATATATATATATTTATTTATTTATTGATAAAGCAATAAATATTTGTTCTTTTGTACGTTATATATATTGTGACAAGTAATATATATAAAATTTATAATAATATAATAGTATAAATATGTATATATAAAAAAAGATATTGCATAAGTTAAAAAAATTTTTTATTAAACATTTATAACATAGATATAAAATGTAAAAAATAATAATGTTAATTTACATAAAAATCGGTTAATACATTAAAAAAAAAACTATAATTTTGGTCATACTATAATTCATTGATTTGCGAATCATATACCAATCTCGCTGCATTTCTATTTCTATTATAATTTTTCGATTTAACTGTGTGCTATATTTATAGTTCAAAAATTATTGAAATTCTGCGACAAAGCAATATAGCAATTTTTGATAAATAAATGTGTAATAATTTATTTGATCATATCATTGGTTTTTTCAGCATACAAAAATATTGAACGAAATATCGAGTTAGAATATTTGAATTGATAATAGAAAAATTAATTTCTAATTTGATTTTTAATAAAAATTAGTTTCTTATTTTTTGTTTAAAAAACAATTTGAAAATAACTATACGCTTATTAATATTATATTTTTGTTATGCATTAATTTATTAATATTTACTTACCCTTGTGTAGATCCATATTGCAACGCTGTAGTCAATTCATTCCTGCTAAATCTTATTAAATTGTCGTACTTGTATGCCACAGAAATATCTTTGACAGGATACGTAGCGGCGTTTGGCATACCAGCAGCAAAAGTTATACAGTTTGATTGCGATATGTAGAGATCATCTAATTGGAAATTAAAAAGTGATACATTAATAGTCAAGAATATCCGTGCATTTGATTAATTTTGTTTAGAAAAAAATTAAATGATTTAAGCAAATAAAATAAATGTTTTTGCGTTTATAATTTTCGTTTATTATATTTATTCATTCAAAGTTTTGTGCGTTTTGAAATTCAGATTTGCAGATTTTTACCTTTGTTAAAATTTTGAAATGTATAGAAATAATAATAGGGAGCATATATCGTCTCTATTATTATATTTCTACAGATTTTATTATCATGAAAAGTATATATTTCCAAAAAATCTAAATATACAATTATAAAATGCATTAGTACCGCAAAAAAAGTCTTAAGAAAATTTTATTATATGACTCAATAATGTATATATTTGCTTAAAATTAAATATATCAAGTTTGAATATTTTTATTCCTAATGTACAAGGAAGCAATCGTATAAAAAATATATGAGCAAAAATATACGATATTATATAAAATTATGAAAAATTGGAGATGAATATTTTTATACGTTTTTGTATAAGATTTTAAATGGATAAATACAGAAAATACAATATATATGATAACTTACTCAATCGCCTAATTAAGTTGGACTTCCGTTTATTGGCAATTTTAGAAAAAAATTTAGTAAAATCCATGATGAGTTATATCGCGCGCGGTAACTGTCGGCAATTGTGCTTATTCTCTCGCCGACAACTCCCGTGGTTATGAATGCTATCGCACACTAACTTGATTAAATGTATACAAAAAAGGTTATCATATCAGCTCGCATGATAAGACGAGTTCTAGTGAATATGCTTGAGAGACCTCATGACTTTATCTGTATTTTTTAATCAATAATACGTGTTAACAAAATAAGCATAGCAAATAAAAATCACGTCATTTAATGATGCATCTAGTTATAAAATTACAAAACATCTCTTGGATTTTGAGCAAGGTCAATTATTATGCCGTCGAGGCGTTGTATCAAAAGATTATATGCGCTATAAGGCACACGTTAATTAAATTTTTATTATTGAATATTTAATATTGCTAATAAATTTCCTCTCATTTGCTAGAAAATCAAACATAATCCATAAAAAAGTAATTAAAAATTTACAAATTAATATTAAAATATTAATTTGAAAAATTTATTATGAAACAAATTTTTTTTGCTGTTAAAATGTGTTTGGAAGGAAGTCTCAAGTTTTCATTCCTTATGGTGAAACGATTCCGATCTGTATATAAGATCATCAATATTTTGAATTATAAAAACTAAAATAATAATACAATATTATTAATTATAAATAAATAATAAAAAAGATTTTATTATTTTATACTTTAGAAATTGATTAAATTCTAATAAAATTTTGCTATTTATTCGTTGCACTGTCAAACAGTATCGATGAGATGTATTAAAGGGACAATAGAAATTTTGAAATATACTCGTAACATTTATTCTCCAATTTATTAACATCTTGTACGTGTGTGTGGATGTGTATGTGTGTGTGTGTGTATGTATATGTGTGTATATATCTGTTTGTGTGGATGTAACCACGTGTACTTGTAAGCGTGTATGTCACTATTTCCATCGCCTTTGCTGTTTTTTTTTTTTCTTTAACACTTCGGATAACATTTTAACTTATTATATTATGCTGCCCGATAAACGCTCTATTCGATATCGATCGATCGATCGCGCGCTGATCGGCAGTCGGGTGGATTTTCGATCGATCTTGGGTAAAAAAAAGAGCCATCGACGTCGAATAGAACATTCGGCATTTCGGGTTTTGTTCCGGCGACCGACAAAACGGGGCTTGTGTTCACGCATTTTATTTGTCGAACATAAATTTAATATTATGTTTAGTCTATCTATTTTTCTAATTGATTTTTGCAACTGGCTCGATCGAGTGACGTTCAATCCGATAATAGCGAAAAACGTTGCCGATGAAAAAATAAGAGAAGTCAAAGTTCTCCAACGAACTACTGACATAGTCTTGCAGTAGGAAATTTGACAGAGCTAAAATTATCTCTCATGAAAGATAAAAATAAAGACAATTTTTCGATTTAAATAAATTATGTCAATATTTGGATAAAATTTCATTAGCCATATGATTCTCCAATTTCTAGTTTTAGTTGTAAGACATCGACAATTCTTACTCGATGCGCATAATAGTTTTAACATTTTTATGATGGCCATAAAATATATATACATATATTTTTCTATAAATTCTATAGGTTACCGAGTGTTGTGTGGCAGTTAACACATTGCGCGTTGATTGCTTTATTAACGCACTTTTCTCTAAATTTTTAACTCTCTCTCTATCACTTTTCTATTAATACACACACACACACACACACACATATATATATATATATATATATATATATATATATACATATGTATATGTTTCTATTACATTCTTAAAAAATACTTTTTTGGGAAAATATATCTCGTAAATATCTTACAGTTGTGTCTCTTATTGGAATAATAATTGTTAAATGTTTTTGAGTGAAGGTGAGAGAGTTATATTCTAATTTTAGAATATTTAGTATTTGTTTGTTAAGAAGTTAATATATATATATATATATATATATATATATATATATATTATATTTAATGACATATAAACCTATATGTTAGACATAATACGTTTAAATATTTTTCCTTTACAAAAATAGGCCCCCGTATATTAAAATACACAGATGCAAACAGATAAATGCACAGTAATATTGCAATTTAATTCTTTCGAAAAAGACAAATTAAAATTTATTATTATATAAATAAATTATTATTATTTTTTTGTTTTGAAATTATTATTTCGACAATAGTTTGAAACAAAAAAATTGTGCAAAATATTTTGCAAATTATAATATAACTTATTTAAAATGTTATATACAATTTTTGCTTTAATTTTTTTCGATTTCTATTGTATATAAAAAAAGTAAGTGAATTATATATATGTCATATAATTAAATATATTTAATATTATGATATTTTATCATATAATTGAAGAAAACTTTGTGTGTTTAAAAATTATAAAAAATAAATATAAATATCATTTAAAATAAAATATATCTCGCGGTCGAAACATAATATAGCAAAACATAATACATAACAATATAATACCCGTTTACGGCTATTTTCGACGTCGTCACTCGTGCCAAATTGTACGAAATACATTGTAAGCCCGTCGTGTCGGTCGACGAAATATATCTCTGTACCGTTTTTGAGGCCGTTGCTGTACGCTGTACGCTGGTTTTCGTTATCATTTGTCTCGCGTTTTCTCGCATCCCCGCCAAGTCCACGTCACGTCTTCTCGCAATTAATACGGTTCGCAATGGAACTATTTACAAAACGGAACACTTAACGACTGCGCCTGCGTTTAGTTTATCGCGAGCTAAATTTCGTCGCTTTTTGTTCCTTCTCTTTGTTCTACGATAACGCAATTAATGGGCATATGTATCACGCGCATCCTCTCATTACTAGCCGACACGTTCGCACGGATTCTCACATCACCGAATTTCAGAATTGCGGTTTCTGAGCGACCCTCCTTGAGAGTTTTAGATTAGTGATTTAACTGAAATTTCGCTTCTCGAAAACTGGGTGCACGTTTCAAAGCCGCACGTTTGCATTTCGCTAAAACCAACAATATTCAAAAATGACCAATGTCATTACGTTTCCACGTTTTCGTATTTTAATTTTCTCGGATCTAATTAAGAAATTTAATTTAGCAATTGATAGATTGATTATAATCTTTGACATGTATTATTACAATAACGTTTTTCAAATTCGCACAGTAATTTTGTATTTGATTTAAAGAAAAATTTTATTTCTTTTTGTATTCTTCGTATTTTTCGAAACATTCCACAATATAATATTACGTAGCATATAATGTCATGTAAGAAATATTAAATTATTTTGTTTAATAATATATAATTTAGGAAATGCTATTTTATTATTTTAAATTTACTGTTAATTTTTTAACTAAATTAGCGTTACAAACATGCGTCTTGTGCACCAATGTGAGAGTAGTGAGTAATCAGATACGTAATTAGATACGCAAAGATAAAGTTTTGTTTTTAATAATAGATAGAGCATATTTTTTAAAAGAAATGAAATGAAAAATTTGAAAAAGAGTCAAGTCTATCTATTATCTTAATCTATTATGCGTTTTGCTAAGGAATTGTAAAAGAAGACGTATCTGACCAAGTTTAAACATAATCACCTGAAGATATAAAGAAAATATATTTTCGTGTACATTATATCAATTATAAACGATAGTATAGATAGAACATAATATATTTTTTACGCAAAAGTTGAAAGAATTGCCAAAGTTTTAATTTATATTGTCCGCATTTATATATACAGGGTGCAAGTATCATTTATGCATATTAGTTTTTTCTCTAAATGCTTCAAACGGAAATGAATAATAAAAAAAAGTGTTCACGTTTTAAAAAAACCTCTGCATTGTGATAACTCTATGTGTCTATGTATAATGATTCACCCAGTATATATAAAAAATTATTTGAAACATAATATTTATCCATATTCGCTTTTAACATCCCTAAATTCTCACGTTATTTTAGACGTCAATCCAAAATTTTTATAAATTTTTATAAATTTATAGAAAAAAATGCCGATAAAATATATATATATATATATATATATGTATATATATAAAATTGACATCAATTTAAGCTCATCAAGAGTAATCTCTAAAATAATAATAATAATAAATGAAAGAAAAATTAATTGAAGAAAACTTTTTGCTAACTCATGTAAATCTTTACTTTGGCACAATACATATAATAATGGGCCTAACGAAAGAAATGTCAAGAATTAATGAAGAAGAGTAACTGTTGATTGATATTACGCGACGAGAGCGCAACAATAATATAATTTTTTTCTTAAATAATGCTGTCCGAATTAATCACTCGAAACTTGAACAGTATTTTTAATGCTTTGAAGATAATTCTAATTATTACTTTTAATGATTATTATATTTAATGAACGTCCTTGTCAATATCAATCAACGGGAAGAGAAGGCGATATTCTGAAATGAGAAATCCGAGTTGAGAGAAGATTGTACAGTCGTGTGTATAGAAGTGCTTAGTGAGTCTAGGCGCGAGTTGTAGTAACGGCTCCTTACTCTTAAAGTATCTAATGTCGAAGAGTAGAAAAATTATATAAAAGTACGAAGGTCTATAATCGTTAATATGAGAGAGGTTCCGTGCGACCGCACCATTGCGGTTCTTAGTTTTTTTTTTCTCTATCTATATTTAGAAAATATTCAGTACACGTGATGTAAAATACTGTTTTTGAACAAAGCACTATTCTTGAGCCAAAGATCGATTAAAATGCGACTTATTCGCGAATAGAAAAATGGCTGAGAAACAATTCTTGTTTCATTTGTAGATAAGTTTAAAAAGCTTTAATCAAAGAGAATCTCTTTAGAATTTAAATGCAACGAAAGTTTTGACAATTCTTGCGTTATTACAATACATCTTTCGTCTATTGTAATGCGCTTTTATCTATTATTATTTTCTATTTTCCTCTTCACTTTTTCTCTTTCGTGAAACTCAATTTCAAATGTCTCAGCTATAGAGATGAAATCGAACCGAAAGAGAACACGCGTAAACTTTTAGAACGATCAGATTCCTGGCGACGTCGCGCGGAAACACTCCTGAGAAGGAGTCACTATACGAGGGAAGAGAGAGATGTGAGGGGGAAGAGTGAGTGGCCGATGAGAGGATAGTCAGAAGAGAGTGTATATTTTTCTAAACGACGATGGAAGAAGTGCAGCAGAAAGGCACCGAAAGAAGGTTCACGTGGTTTTTATGAACGTTGTAGACGCTAAAAATCAATCGACACACGAACTCCGTGTACAGTCTCTAAAAAGTCTCTCGCATACTCGCCTCCCTCTTTTTTGTTTTTTCTTTTTTTCTTTTTTTTTTATATACATATACACATGCATATATACGTTTCGCCCGCCTAAAGTCGCGCTAAACTACTACTCGTCACGCACTCACGCATTCATTCGCGCGTATATATATATATATATATATATATATATATATATATATATATCCGCATGTACGTACGTATCATGTATTCTCGGCTCTCTTTCTGAATCTTATACTTCAACTAGACACTGTTTGATTGTTACATTTTGGCAATTCGGCAGCACTCGCGAAGTTTTCAAGCTCCTTGTCTCGCGCGACTACTGGAGCGACGTGTTGCACGCAAACGCGCCGCTGAAAACCTTGTTCTCTATTAATGAAAGTCTGACGAGAATAGGGATTCATATTTTATACTTTGCTCGTAATCGAGGAATAATCACAGCAGATATTAGCTTCGCTATTTCAACAGGGATTAACAACTATGACCGGTTCCACGCTAGATTCTTGGCATTCTTTCGAGATTTTCAAAAGCACATATCAAATAGACAATAAAAATAAAAAAAGCTCTAATAATTAATATACGACAAAACAAAAAGACGGACTAATGAAAGCCTAGCGCATAAAACAGCGCAAATAAAAAAAAATCAAAATCTAATTGGAAGTTGAATTAAAGGATTTTTTAATTTAAAATTTTAGTTTTTTTTTTATTTGCGTGTTTTTTTTTTGCGCTCGGCTCTCACTAGCTCGTTTTTTCCGTTATGTTGTATATTTTAAATAGACATTTTTGTTTAATAATCATTTCGGGGGAAAAAGTGGAAATGATGATGTTTAAAACAATATTGTCCAAAGGTTTAAAGATTTTGATCAGAACTGTATTCATCAGCGTGTCGGCGTGTAGCAAAGCGCACCTTCCGCGTTAATAATTCTGTTTTATTTTTCTACAGCTGCGTTCGCAAAAACTTCGCCCCCTGTCACTTTTTCGCAAGCAAATTATTGGCTCTTTATACGCATATATATATATAACAATGATTCAATAAGGCATACAGTATCCAATTAAGGACTTCTCTCTATTTATCATGAAACTTTTGTCGATCGTATGTGTATCCCTAAAAGTTTAGACATTTCTCTCTCTCTCTCTCTCTCTCTCACTCTTCGTCTCCAAGAAACTTTCCCGTAATCTCTTAGGTCCGCAAAAGGTTGACGTTTTCGCCTAATGGTCGAGAGTAACGGATAGCCGTATATAAATTACTAAAGGGAATTACATGAGTGTCTATAGAGAGTCACTCGAGTATACATTCTCTCGTACTTCTTGCGTTAGTGGTTTGTTGGATACGTTACCTCCGGGGCAAAGTTTGGAACGCAGCCAATGTAATATAAAGTCTCTTCTTCGCGTAGACGACGTTTAGAGTCTCTCGCTTCCCACCGTTTTTCTATCAATCGGGGATTTTTTTTTTTTCGCCGTCGTATATGTACACCTATCTAAAAGTAACGTTCGCAGAGCACTGCGTGCGTCGGCACCTGTTACATTATATGTATATATATTTTTTTTTCTCTCTCTCTTTATTTCATCCCCATTTTATTATAATAACCTATCGGTTTTCGTGTCTTATTCATCTACTATACAAACTCCTGGCAGAAGAACGGTAGATAGTCCTCATGCGCTCGTTTTTCTTTTACGTAAATGTGTTTTACTGTATATTTTTTTCTGCTCTTATTTTTATTCATTTATCTCGTCATGTGCCTGGAGGGGTTTTGCCGGTGATATTAGCTTCCGCGATAAAGTCTCCGGTAGAGATAGAGGGCTACGGGCCCCCTCTGATTAAACTACGTTTTGTCTTCTTACCGAAAATAGACACGCGACATGTATAAATTGCTGTCGTCAACGATAAATTTCTCTTGTTTATCTCTCTTTCTTTTTTATTTTCTTTACACCGTTCTAACATCTTGATAAATTCGATTTTTTACATTCAGCGAGCTTCTCGTCTCAGCTAATATCACTGAATTAACAGATATTAAGAATGAAAGTAATTTCCTCAAAATAAATTTTTCTTTAGATTTTTTCTAGATTGATATATTACAGGCCTGATTACGGGGCGTTGCGAAATATCCAATACTGATTGATATTCTAGTGAAAATTTGCTAAAGAAACTTTACGGTGAGATAAATAAAGATAGAACGTCTCGCGAAGGAAATTTCGGTTTGTTACGGCCGGTGATAATCGTCCTGTTTCCGGTTCCCCTCCATCCAGCACGGCGTTTATCTATCGTACGCAAGAGGGTTATAGACACGTACACGTACACCCAAAACCTTACAACAGAGCTTACAAGATTACACGAAATAGAAATACGTTTTGTTTCCACGCATTAGGGAAATGTCGGATCGAACCCGGCGAATCGACGATTTCTCGTCGGGAAAATCTCGGCGTGACGTTGAAGATCGATTCGACGGTTTCGCGTCCGAACGAGACCGCGTGCAGCTTCCGTTTTCTCACGCTTCTCTTTCCCTTTGTCTCTCACTCTCGTTTGCTCTCTCGCGTCGTTGACAATCACATATTACACTGACAATCGAGTGTCGCGCGCGCGCATTAATTATTGTTTCCGCGAGAAGCATCACGATCAGTCCAACGAGCTTGATTATCGTCGCGCTTGTATAAAAATAATTCCCTATCTCCCCGCGGCATCGTCGATCGGTGCCCCCCTCCCCCCTCCCCACCACGCTCCTCTCGTCGCGGTTCCTTCGACTGTCTCCTGAGTTTCTCGCCTTCACCCTGATCGATTGGAACACGAGTTTCTCCGCTCGTTTCTCGGATTTTTTTTTTTTTTTGTGCGATATATATTTATAGATCACCCTGCGTTTTCTGAATCCCAGATTCGGTCGCTCGAAATCATTTCAATTTCTCTCGATTGGCGTCACGGACGCCAATGGAATGTCCAAGCGAGGAAGTGCATTTGCTTGCTTTCGTTGTTAAATGAATCACGAATGTGCGCCGACGCGTGTCTCGAGGGATGCTTGTTGTATAAAGAAATGCGGCTGAGGAAATCAATGAAGCCGGCCGATATTCTTCAAGAAGAATGAGATCGCGATAAAGTGCGATTCTAGATAACTTGTGGGTCGCGATGCTGGTGGCTACGGGTTCATATAATTAAACTTAAATATCAGATTAAACCCGCCATTGTACACATTGTTCGCCAACTTAGCCTGGAGAGTAGACAGACGTCTCTGAAACATGATCGATAGATGAAATCTTAGGTAGATTTTGTGAGCGTCTTCTTGCTGCGGGTTCTCGAGACGCGCATTTCTTTGGAACCGGCGAATAATCTGATCCGAGTTCCGACCGGTTGCCACGGAGAGTATATATTATACCGTCGACGTGAAATTCGTTTCAAACCAGCCTTAAGAGATGAGTTTGCTCCGGTTCCATGTACGATTCTCGCCGCCGTAATATCGAAAATCTCCGATATTTCTCCGCGAGCAAAAATGTTTCTTCCCGTCCTTCTTCCACACGTCTCCGTCCCTTCTTCCTCGATTAACTTTCTTGCTTCTTTTCTTCATTGCTATTTTTTTCTAATAGTGTAATGCTTGTTTTTTAATTTTGCTGCGTCAAAAATTTTTATAATAATTTAATATCGACCATTGGCTGCATTATAGTTGAAATTGGCTGATTTAATGATTGAATCTTCTACGATCTTCACGCTTAAAATATATTCAATGATGATAAAAGAACCAAAGAGAGAGATTATGATTAAGGATAAAGGATCGGATGAGGTTCACGTTTTGGGCAAATGATTTCCTCGAATATCGACATTCTGGATTTAGCTCCGTGTCTTGGTAAAAACAAGTCGAAGGACATGCTCACAACAAAAAACGCATCCTAAAAGAGCGTTTCTTGGGACCATATTGGCGGGATTGATGACAATGGTGCTGGTGGTGGTCTATGCTTCAGCTCGATCGGCGGTGAACACGGTGGAGATCCCACGCTACTCCGACTGCTACTGGTCGTCGTTGAGGCTGGTTGCGCCCTGTCATAGAAAGTTTATTAATTAATGAAGAAAATAAAGAGGACTCTTTGATGCAAAAGAAAAAATTTGCAAAAGAAAAAAAAAGATAATACAATTAGAACCAGATCAAAACTACAATAAATCAAAACAATCTCTTATAACAATCTAATTAACAAGAATGAAAAAGACTCATTTAAATCGCGAAAGGAATGGGAAGAAAATACATTTGCAGCTAAATAGAAACTAGAGCGGATTGAAGCGTTGATTATTAATATTTACTCGAATTTGTTATCATTAATTACCGTAGCAAAGTTTGATCTTTTGAATATACGATGATTCTGTGGAAAAAATTTTTTTTTCTCTCTCCGCTTGAAAATCCGCAAGTGAGAATTCACCTGGAGGTTTCGACGGCGGCACTGATGGTCAAGCATTCTTGGCAGGGTTTGCTACCGGCTCGTCGTCTGGGCACGCATCCCGCGCATCCGTCCCACTTGTCGAGGGTCCGCTTTTTCTTAGAAGGCACCCGCAGGAAACGCCGACAGCTCGGCCCGGGCGCGTCCGAGTCCGTGGAGAAACCCGAGACCTCGTCCTCCGTGTCGATGCACTGCTCCTCGTCCTCGTTCTTGAGGAACACGGAATCGGAACCGAGCGACCTGGAGTCCGGATCGGGTGGATCCACGCTGCCCATCGACGCCAACGGCGCCCGCCTGCCCGACGACCCCGCCATAAGGTTGCCAACTGCACCAGCGTAGAGACCGACCTCGCTACCGCATGGCGATAAATCTGGAGTTGGCTGTATTACCTGATCATAATGGAAGTTTTCGATTAATTTCGACTTTGTCGAAATAATTTTCTGTGTCACAAACGGATATCATAACATTTTAACTATGCTTATAATAATAGAAAGAGATGGTCAAATTATCATTGTTTTAATAGAATCACAACGACAGCTGATCAAATTATTTCTCGCTCGTATAAAAATAATTATAGCGTAGAGAGATAGAGGAAGGGGAAGGGCAGATGAGGAATATAATTTATTTTACAATGTCAGCAATTGAGAATAGGATCACTGAAAAGAAGAGTTACGATTATCTTGACAAAGTTTACCTGAATATCGATGGGGTAATATAAGTCCCATGGCTCATCATAGGCTGCGTGACGCGGGAAGGATGGAGGTGGCGGAAGGCACGGCATTACCATGGCTGAACCCCTTCGTTCCAGATAACTACTTCCAGTGCTGCTACAGGTGACCGAGCTACATCTTCTGTGATCGACGGGGGGAGCCAACCTCAGTTGCCTGATTGGCGGTGCCAGCAGGGCATCGTATCCACCTCCGACCGAGGCGAAACGAGGTGCCACCACAGGTGAATGAGGCTGGTTCATCTGATTTAAATGTAATTTCTATTTATTATCCGATGTTTAACAAAACAATTGTTAACTAATTTTCAATCAATTACAAGAATATCTCGGATTTGAGATAAATATTCTAGAGAAGAGAGAGAGAGAGAGAGAGAGAGAGAGAGAGAATTTCTCTTTAATAAATCGGCGATATATATATTTCGTGATAATTTTCATGAGCCATTTATTTCATTTGATTCATTATTTTACGGAGAGAGAGTATATATTGAAACAATAATAGTCTCTCTACCTCGACGCACAATGACCGCCGTGGACCGCGACCTGGCCTAGGTGGTAACCTGGCGATTGCCTCGAGAGCGGCGGCGAGTGCTCGTTCCTCGGCTTCGGCTTCGGCGACCGCCGCCGCCGCCGCAGCGGTTAATGCCGGGTCCTCCAGTTGTTTGCTCGCTTTGCATCTGATAAATATATAAATTACATTTAAATTTCACTTTAATGCCGACAATGGAAATATCATGGATATATTATATTTCACGTCTATAATAATTTATTTTTTTAAACAAAAATATTGAAAATTATTTAATATTTTTTTAGGTAACCAATCAAAAAAAGCAATTTTTTACGAATCATATTTTATATAAATAAATAAATAAATAAAATCAATTATATTAAATAGGAAAAAATAAAAAAAAATAAAAATGTATAAAAAATTTTATTTTTTAATTTTAGATGAACAGAATGTTATTTGATGGCATGTATAGTTATCAACGTATTGAAAATTAAAGCTTCAAAAACTATCAGCATAGTATCAAAGTTGAAAAGGTACCAATTACAAGCATATAAAAAATAATTTGTTTCGATTAGATATTTTTGGGAATAATTTATTTTTTAAATTAACAGTTCAATTATATTCTGCTTAAATTTAAGCGGAGCTACTATTTGCGAGTGGTATCGCTTGTAAGATGTCATTGATAATCACCTGCTTTTGTAAACTACCAGCAACACCATTAAACTGAAGAAGCCGCCGAGGGTCGCGGCTATCCGTACCCCCGTCATGACGTCGTACGTTTTGTAGAATTCGATTTTGAGCTGTTCGCGCTCGCTCAGAGTCGGCGTTGCATCTGGCAGGAACGTCGTCGGATCTGTCGTCGTCGTCCCTGTCACGTTGCTGCCGACACTCCCCATTCCTGCAGATCAAATAGATTCACTTACGTTACTCACGCACGAAGGAATGCCGTGATGTACGCGTATGTTCGCGGACTCGAAGCGAATGTTGATTGTCTGAAAATTGTTTTTGAGACGAATGCGCGACGTATGTAAATTGTCTGCGAACGTTTTCGGAAAGACAAACACTCTTCAATCTTAAAGCTCTGCAAGAATCCTCCCGTAAAATAAGATGTTCGCGCATCTGTAGCCGCGTTTCGCGAGAACGAAGCATAGAGGAAGTGAATAAACGATGTCGTTTTTTTATGCCGTTTGCTTCTTAATTTAATTGTAAATTAAGGACGATGATAAAAATCAAAGATTGATTAAAAGAGAAATGGACGAAGGAGCTGAATTGCTCGTCCGAATATTTTCGGGAACGAAAGAGCATAAGTCATAATAAATCACAAGGAGAATTTTTGTTTACCGAACTATGTCGGCCAATGTACCTTGGCTCGAAAATGGATTGATGGAGCTGAATTTCTCGGAACAGAAGGCACATCGAGAAAAGGGGCGCTTTTGGCAAATTCATCCAGCAGAATTTTGCAATATTCCAAAAATAAAAAGGAGGTGAGATCAAGGGCGAAGAAAATTTATGCAAAAAGAGAAGAGCGGAAAAAAAAAGGTTAAAAGGTTTAAAGAGGAAGAAGGAGAACATTGCACAAACAAGCATTGAACAACAGTCGATGAAGAAAACGAGGGAGTGATATACCCTCTCTCTCCTTCTCCTTTTCTCTCTCTCTCTCTCTCTCTTCCTCTAGTCGAGTTGGCCGGCTAGCATTGTATACGGAGACGGTTGTAGGTTCATGTATTGATTGCACCTTCGCAAGCCTACCTCCAATGGTTAGAAAGCGGCATCTGAACAAATTTATTTAGCCAAAATTTATTGTTGCTTGCATTATCCATAAATTTTCGGCAGCTTGAAATGCGAGATATAAGCTGAGAAGAAGTATTGTTTATCAGTGCGGGTAAAACAATTGAAAAAAATTTGAGAAAAAGATTGACGTGTTGTAGCGTAATTTGCCTGGCCGTAGTTGAAACACGACGTCGCCTGTCATTTGCGAAATGATTCGTACAACTGGATATATAATGTTACGGAAGCTGGAGAGTCATTCTTTAAAACGGACGAAATTTTAAGAGGAACGAGAGAAGGATGTGCTATTGCTTTCCATCCTCGCGATCATTAAGTCGCAGACTTGATTCCGGGCAAGATAGATTTCCAATCTAAAGGAAAGGGGTGTAATTTAACGACGCAAGAGAGTTGAGATCTTGAACTTTACTATTTCAAATTATTTAAAGAAATATTCAATATTTTAAATCACTCGGCAAAATATCAGGATTTCAAGCCTGAGCATTTTATCTCGATGGAATTTAATTTACAAGCTTCTTCGTTTGACAAGTAGATAGCGATTTGATGGAGGATCGTCGCTCTTGAAATCCTCCCTCCATTGATTCAACGTCCTTAATCACTCGGGTTAGGTCGAGTTAGGTCAGACGACAACCTGTGGATGCTCCACGTTCGAGAAGGTTGTTCCATGTGCTCTCACCAGCCGTATCCCCGTAAAATTAACGGCGCGGTAAATCCCCCAAGGAGTTTCAACCTACAGTATTCTCGCCACGTAACAAGAGCTATTTACTATTTGGCACACACAAAGCGACCGACAAGGAGGGTCTTACGCAGCGCGACATGGAATTACAGCCGCGACATTATTTCCATTAAAATTTCCTGTAACTAGTGCATTTTCTCTGTGTCTCTCGTTTTACATCGCCCGGTAATTGTCGCTCGATATACCCGGGGTGTTCCAGCCAAAAAGTGTCTAGCAAGATTAACTTCAAAATGATATATTTTTTTTGAAAAGAATATGTCAAGGAATATCACACACATTTCTTTTTCTAGTTTTCAATCTTTTATATTAGATATTTCTGCAACTAAGCCTCACAAAAATTTAAATCACCTTCTTTTTGTGATGAATTTTTAATTTTTGAATTAATCATGGATGTTTTTAAATGTAAAAAATCGAAAAAAGTCGCGAAATACTAATAAACACCAAAAGATATTTTCTCATCAAGAAAAAAATCGATACCAAACTGGAATCTATAGATGAAAAAGTTAGGTCATATCAGGGATGTGGAGGGTAGCATGAGAAGTAAGCACTTTATTATACGAAAATTCATCTCTTGGGAGGTTCATGCATTTTTCATTATTCTAAAATTAATTTCTTGAAGAGTTCGTGTATTTTACGCCGCAGGTTTGCGTGTAGCGGAATAAATTTTTCGTTCATAATTGATCTTCTTTTTTTTTTTTCATCCGGCAAATGGTCACAAAGTTATTTTTCCAGGCAATTCTATGCGATGCCAAGCGCGAGAATCAACGGTGGTTGGATATCGCGCTTTTAACGCGTTCGTCGACGTGCCTAACGAGCGATTGAGCGATATCGACTTACCGCGTTACCCGTTATGTGTTCTAACGATCGCGACCTGCATCGCCGAATGAAATTTTGACGGGAATTACCTGGGGTAGATTCTGCGCGCATGTACTATTACGCGGCATTAAATTTGCGTACAATGCAGCCCGAGAGTTTACGAGAATAGCGGAGGATATAATATGTTAGATATGGCCGAGGTGTACATAATGAAAGGCGCGTTTGTATGTACCAGCGGCTCACACTGAGATCGTTCCCTGGCTCGTCGTTCGCATCAAAGAAAGTAGGCTAATCTGCGCCTTTCGCATCTCCCCCTCTCGTCTTTTCGTATCTTAACGACAGTCGAAGTGATTCGAGTCTGCGAACGTTTTCGAGAATCGTTTCATTCGAGCGCGGCTTAAAATTCAGCGCTCATCGCGATTACCAGCTTGTTCCACAATGAAATCGCAGCTAAGGATGCTTGCCCGAGTTTCATTTTAAAAATCCAGAGAAATGCAAAGGGTCTCATTCGTGCGTCTGGCGACAGAATATTCCTCAGGTCTTGAATTTAATTAAATAAAATTTGGATAATTATTCCCCGGCACTGAGAGAATTCCCAACACTAGAGAAGATTAGATTGCATTGGCAAGAATAATTTTATGTACAGTGTGCACGGCAACGTTATATTAATTAAATTGGAAGAAAATGAATTGTCTCTGTTTTCTTTGTCTTGGTATTTATGCGTTTCTCCTCGTATTTATAATAATTATATAATATAGTAAAAATAAATATATTATAAATATATACTATTATAAATATTTATAATAGTAATAATAATAAATTTTTCAACGCAGAATAATCTTGAAGCTCTTTTATTTTTTTTTTTTTAAATTATAACAAAAATTATAACTCTCCGATGTAAGACGCATAAAAATTTTTAAATTGCGAAAAAATAGCCATAGCAATTTAATCTCTTATACACGTATTCATTCAGTAGAATTGGGCATTATTTGTGTAATGGTTTTTTTAGTTACTTTTTTAGTTACTTTTGAATAAAATTTTATTCGCGAAAAAGACGGAATTTTTGCGAAGTTATGTCTCGAAAGGTCTCGCCGAAAAATCGCACGAGCGGCGAGAATGTAACTTTCTGAAATGCAAATTTGTGCTTAACTTTCGCGCGCGACGTCCGAGGCGCATCGACGTCCGAAAACTTGGTCCAGGTGAAAAGAAAGTTGAGCGCGTAGTTGGGGAGGTGTGTGCACAGATAACTTTTAAATATTCTGCCAAATTGTCGTGTCGACACGCCGAATATCGCGGTGTGAGAGGAGAGAGATGCAGAGAGAAATCGGGAAAAGAGCAAACATTTTTCCGTTTGATTTTTTTTTTTCGCGAAAGGGTGCGCGAGGTCTTATCAACATCCAGCGAATGCCATTTTTTTTCTCTTTGACGTCTGGCAGGCACGCGTTATCATCATTTCCACGTCGGCAAGCGGTCAAAAAAGGGCTCTGGCGTGACATTGGACGAAAATGGGTCGCCCGATAATTCGTCCCCTCGAAAACACCGTTACGATACGTATGGATTTGGGTTAACTTTGTTTCGGCGATTTTGTAGTCGTGTCGTGCGCAGATTTTCCGTTCGCATGAGATAGATGCTCGGAAACTCAATATAAAATTCTTTAAACTGTCACAATTTCACATATCGTTCCGTAACTCTTATCATTTAAATGTAATTTTCTTTTTTTAAAGAAATTTTATGAAAATATATATATTTTTATTAAAAAGAAACGTTTCACTAAAGTATGAAAAAATATTAGAAAAGTGGCCTACAAATTTGCACACGTGACGTATATCATAATTTTTATAAATTGCACAAATTTATCTTTGGCCTCATATTTTTTTATATCAAGCCTCGTGTCAATCAACAACTTATCGTAATTCGCGCTCGTATCTCGAAAGCAGATATTTCCTTTATGAGAACGTTTTATTTCAAAATTTTAAATTATCATGTGTCAACGTTTTAAGAGCGTTTATCAAACAATATGTGATTTCGATATCTATGGATTAAATGTGTGATGTAATAAAAAATAATAGAGAGAATTTTTAAATCAAAATAAAAAAATAATTGAAATCTTCATTACATAAAAAAATTGAGTATTTTAAAACATGTTATTGTTAAGTTAAAAAGAGAATACGTTCACTGCATTTCACGCTATGAATAAAAACTTGATGAGATACTCTATTGATATAGAAACAATTAAAAAATATTTTTGTCAAATTTATTAGCTTATTCTATCACTTTGACAAAATCTGATTGCTGATATATGCTGATAGATGCTCATATGGAATATTGATGCAATGATAGATCAGAGAAGAGAACGTGCTGGAGCAGATCGTCAAGAGCGTCAAGCGTCGCGGATTTGGGTCACTGGTTTGAGGCCTGTTGAATGCCAGACCGTTCTACTGATTTCGCCGCTGCCTCGCGGATTATAATCTTATTGATAATCTTCGTCAAACGTTTGCCTCCCGACGACGTATACAGAACCATTGGAATACCGGCACTCGAATTGTGTGTGTGTATGTGTGTGTGTGCGAGAGCAAATGCAAGAGAGCCGTAACAGATCAAATCGGCGAAAGGATTTGCCTTGTTCCGCGATTTTCTCCTCCTCTTGCGGAAACAACCCGCTCAACGCCGCGGAATCCTGCTTGAAGGATTTATAAATACCTTGAGAACTTAAATATATTCTCTCTATGAGTCCTTTTGCGCGGATTTCGCAATATCAACGATCACGTTCGAGTTATTGCTAAGCCTTTAAAGTTGAATTTTGTGGCATTTAAGATAGTATTCTGCTTGCAGATATTTCTCTACACGGATTAATCCTTTCAGTGCCGTATAAAAATGCGATGCAAAATTAGCCGAATAGCCTGAGGTTTTAATAGATTTGATACTTCGCTCTTATATATTCTCTATTATAATATATTAAAATAGATCCTCATACGTTTGTGAAGCATCGATTCGCGTCTAAAGGAATAATTTCAATTAGCTGGATGTCGTGATGCAAAAATGCTCAGCAGAAAGAATTGAGAATCATCAAAAACAAAGAATTATTCATCAAATGTGAAGAGTATTCCGTTAATTGTGTCTCATTCAGAGATGGGGATTATTGTCATAAACTTAATTATTTTATTATTAGCTACGAAGACTAATTGGCGTATAATATTGTTAATTTAAGCAGTATGTGTGCTGCTGTTAAAAATTATAATAATGATATATTATTATAACTAAATATATTTTTATAATAACAATAGAAATGCATACAAATATAATTGAAGTTTGAAATTTTGAGGAAAGCAATATATATTTTATGAAAACAACTGTCAATTTAACAAAATATAAAAAATAAAATTAAAAATAAAAGAGATGATAGATATCAATAAGAAGGAAAATATAAAAATATAATACAAAAACGCTTTTTTAAAGAAATTTTCAGAATTAAAATCAAATACGCTCATGCAACGGAAGGATAGAAATATAGAGGAAAAACCAGGTGAAAGGAAAGTTGAACTGAAAAGGACGGAGCTATATCTTGGGCTTGGGAGAATATTTTCAGTGAATCGTTACGCGACTGGCAATATGCGTTTTTGAATAATCGTCAGGATGAATTCTCGACGAGCGTTCCCCTGGAAACGTCAAGCGGTCGAGACCGAAGCGCAAAAATTTGGCGAGTACGTCAGCGATCTCGTAACATTCCGGGTTATATGTAAAGCGTGTGCAGAACGGGTAAAGGGTAGGGAGTAAAGAGGAAAAGGGACAGAATCAATAAACCACCCTGCCAAAGCAAGCGTCGCTCAACCGAAATGCGCGACACCTTTAATGTTCGCCTCGCTCGAGTCAAATCGTTACGATATTCTGCGAGAAATAGCGAAATCATTAATCAAACGAATCCGCTACGAATCCGACCGAATCAACGGCGAGATTTAATGTGAATTATATATATAAAATGAATAAATAAAAATCTAATTTTGTTTTTAGAGAAAGAAAGAGAGAGAAAAAGGCTGGTCTAAGCAAAGATGTAGATGATTGAATGTAATGTCAATCAAAAAATTAGACGCGCGCGTAAATGTATATGAATCTCTTGGAATTAAATCGAAATTAAATAAAACCGATACATTGCATCGAATCAGAGAGATAGTTAATCTCCCGAGAAAAATGGAAACATATTATTTTTTTTGCACGCGACCATGCGAAGCGTGTGATACGAAGAATCCAATGGGAAAGATTTAGGAGCGAAGATTATAAAATACGGACTGTTAATTTCGAACGTAAACCGACTGTGACTCCGGCTAGTGCGTTGTATGTGTGCATCTATGTGTGCATGCATGTGCATGACGAAGTAAAGAAAATAAAGGATAAAGAGGACAAAGGTTGGAATCGATAAACCATTCCGCCAGCTCAAGCTCAGCCCAGTTTCACCTGAAACTTGCCGAGTTCTCTGGATAACACACTGTAATATCCATTGTATCCGATGGAAAGAGCTGTCGTGTCGCAAATTATTAAAATTTCATAACCTGTCATGCAAGCTAGTCAGAAAGCTAAGCTCTTTCCATGAGTGGTTACAAAATAATTTTTAAAGATAATTTTTACATCTGCATTTATTTCTTTTGTAATTGACATTGTCGATAATATACTCGTATCGTTTGAAATATTGCAGTTTGATATAGTTCATTTCCATTTTTTATCGTCTAAATTTTTATTTTCTAATTTAATTTATTATCATTATTTTTTTATACTATATCTGCATTTTAAGACATTTATTTTAGAAAACAATGTTTTAATATGTATATAATATTGCCAATCACGTATAAAAAATTATCTTCGAAATATATTTTATTAATTATATATAAGAGGACCCATTTAATTTAATTTTATATATATTTTTATACACACACACACACACACACATTATTGATTAATTATTGTGTCAGTCTCACGTGCGTGTATCTAATTAATGAGGATTAAATGATCAAAGGAATAACTTGATTGTCCGAAGAAAGTTATGTGAATAGTCAAGTAAACAGCCTATTGCAAAATTATGCTATTGATTCTCAGATATGTGCACGGACCCATGTATCGCCAACGCAATAAATGCCCATCGACCGGAAGTAACGGGCTACTGCAGCCAGCACATCCCCGAGATATCTTCTCAGCCCTCCTCTGTGTACGAACGATATTCGATCGTAACGTTAGAGAGCCGTTTTTCTCCTCCTTCAATTTTGTATTCACGAATTCCTCGGCCAAGGATATTTTCTTAAATGTGTGCCTGAGTCCGAAAATATATATATATATATCTCTCTCTCTCTCTCTCCTGCCTTCAATCTCACTCGGATAAGGCACTGCGGCAACGCAATTTCCGATGAGCTCAGTTTCTTGTCGGTGCTATGCACTGGCGTGCCTACTATGCACATTTCCTAACCCAATTTAGCGGAAAGTTCAATGGATGGGGAATATACGCAAATGTATTTTACGCAGCTCTGTTATCCGACACGTTTGCGCGAAAGAATTCTTGCTCGACTTTTACTCCTTCGATCTACGGTTACGGAATGTCTACGGAGATTACACGTTTTACTGGTCATATAAAGTGACAGAATTTTTTACCTTATTTTAAACTTGTACCAAGTAAAAAGCCCCCTTTGTACTCTAGAAAGAATTAACAAAGATTAAAAATGTTTATTAAAATCTTTGTAAATTTATTTCAAAGAGTCAATTTTTTTTCATACGATATATTACGTGAATGCCAAAAATGCTTGTCAAAATGGTTACCGGTCGATTGAGGTGGCAGCTGCCAACGGAATTGAACATCGATTTAACTTGCTTACAATGCCATTGCGAGCAGGTGTTACCGTCTAACTAAGGTGCCATTTCGCGCACGTGGAACACACAGAAGTCCCATCTTTGATGTATGGCGCGACGTAATTGAACATTCTTGATTCCCCACAATCTTTCTTGAGAGGCAGGCCTTTATTATAATACGTGCTTATTGCGTTCTTTGTGCTTAAAATTTACAGAAACATTAAAGAGACGAATAAGGCGGTTAAGCGAGACGTCAGCTGCACTTAACGAAGAAATTAATTGTTACAAAAGTTTCATTAGTATTTCAATTATATTATTTCTATTATGATATTGTTTCATTAAACATAACTAATGTAATAATCATTAATTTGATTACATTTTGCTTTTAATTAATGGCATGGAATTTTTATATTATCGATATCTATTATCGTCGATTTTATCTCAGCGCCATTGCACTTTAATTCAAAAATCAATTAAATGCAAGATCTTTCGGTCACGTTTTCTCTCGGAAACTGACTGAAATCTGACAGACACCTATCGCCGGACGGGATAATATTTGCATTTCATTTCCATTCTTGGTTATCAATTCGGTCAACGGATTTTCTTACGTGCGCCACTGCGTGCGAAGCGTTCGATCGATAGTCGAATGACGAGGAAATTAATTAATTATTACGCGTGGTCTGCGCGCGAGACAGGCGCAGCCCGATCCCACGCGAGAGAGGCGGCTTCACGAGAATAACGCTCATTCTCAAATCTTGATATTCTATAATGCGCATCTTGATGATAATACCAGTTATTTCGTGCGAATTATCGTACGCCAATTAAATTGACGTAAACTTATAAAGGCCCTTCTGTAAAATATTAAATAAGACAAAAACGGTTAAACAACGATTGATTTTAAAACATGATTGCTTAGATCTTGAGACCGATCATTTTTAATTACTATTTATTTGTACCACTGCTGAGGCATCAGTAGGAATTCTTTTATTTACTGTGTTTCGAAGTATAATTATCACAATCAAAACCCAATCCTGTGGGTGTCGACAAAAATTCCCACTGACGTATAACGGACAGCAGAAAAATTTGACAGATGATTATTATTGTATTATATTACATCTTATTCATATAATTAATCTTTGAGCCTACGATTAAAAGTGCGCAATTACAATATATATATCCATCAAACATATCGTGCTGACGCCAGAAGGGAGCTTATCCCTGAGAGGGCGAGGGCTCATCTAAAGGGTGGCGAGAGTGCCGCAGGTGCGTCGCCGCGGCTGTTGGCCGACACTACGCGGGGAAGAGAGAAGGGTGCTTTTATTTCCTCGACTTCCTCCCGAGCCTCCAACACACGGTCGGTCGGTCGGCTTGGCTGGTCGGCCGGCCTGCCGTCTGCTCGAACGACGAAGGTGAGCAAGGGAGGGTGGACGCTTGATAGGGGCGGCTCGGTTGGGCTGGTAGGAGAAACAGGTATCGATTCCATCCTCTGCATGGTGAGAGGAGAAAGACCACCACCACCACCACCCTCCCCCGTTCTCTGCCCTCTTCCACCACCCCCTCCTCCTCCTCCTCTTCCTCCGCCGCTCTCTTCCTCATGTCCCTCGCGCAAACCCACGCACTCCGGGTCACCGGGTCAAAGCTCACGGCCGCCGGCTCACTGTTGCTTCTTCGAAATGGGTCTCCCGCGATTCTAGTGTAGTGCGTGTATGCATGCCCCTTTCTTTTTTTTTCAACATACGTGCGCACACGCGCATGCAGATCCGTACGCGACATTGCGGAATTACACGAATTAATTCTTGTAGGTCATACAATTTTTTGTTGCCCTGATCATATATGGGTCATAATGCCTTATCGCATTTTTAGCTGTCTCAAAGTATTTGAAGGAATCTGCAAAAATTTATATACATTTCTTGACATTTATAGAAAATGATATAATTGAGCTCTGAGAAAATAGTGATAATCTATGTTTCAATTTTTTTTTTTTTTTTTTTTTCTTTCATGAATGTAACGAATTACAAAAATTCGATATTTTATATCAAAAACTTTTGACGTCAAATTATTTGGGAATAAAATAGTTCGCAAAATATTCATTTTCTACATGTCGAGCATTTTTTACCGAATAATGATGCGCACACATATTGATTGCTGTAGTCCAACAATGGAAATCAACATAGTAAGTTTTCGCTGCAAGTAAGTTATTTTCGTGAGCGGTGAGATGTATTTTCATATCGTACGTAATATTTTTACATCGGGTTTTAGCACGAGCTACATTTTTAGCAATTTGTTGACAGTCTGATCCGCCAATGGAACTCGACAACTTGACAGTCTCCTTTAGCCGGTCTACTCTCGCGAGCAAATATACTTTGACATCGTCGCTATGATATAGCTACGGTAATCCAGCGAGATAGGGTCCAACGGGAGAGTACAATGAGGGGAGAAATGTGTTGTACATTAACTGTATAAATTTACTTTGTCCATCTTTGTCAGGAACCGCGCTCTAATATTGCACCGCGCTCGTAAATCTTCTTACAATTATCCTCTGATAGAGTGAGCAGAAGAACACACACTCGTCCAATTATAATTGACATACAAATTGCTTTACCTCTCAATTTTGAAGACAGATTTTTTCATGAATTTGAAATTGCATATATTCTTTTTACATTATCAAAAATAATTATATACATATATAAATACTTATATGTATACTAAATATAATTAAAATATAATATCAGAATTATATACATAATTATAAGTTAAAAAAAAATATATATATATATATATATGTATATATTATTTTATATAATTATTATATTATATATTTTAATTATATACATATATTTGATAAAAGATTAATTATGTATATATATATATATATATATATATATATATATATATATATATATATAAGAGAAAACGAGAAATTATACGATGTGTCATAAATAATAAAAAATTTTAATATCGCTGAAACGCATATGTGTGTTATACAATTTGTTAAACTCGAAACACACATGACTTTTCAACATATATGGCTTGTGGCTTCAATTAAGGTCCAATTATTTTCAAGGCACTTAATCAACGAATACAGAAATACCACGTACGCTTCCTGAACTGTTTAATTCTACTGCCGTTTGTGCTTCGGTGTAGGAAACTTTTAATTACCAAGTGGAGATTAGTACATATATGACTATAGGTATGCGTTGTTCTTTTTGTTTTTCGTTATTGCGAGTCGACTGCAATTTCCCGAAGTTCCTTTAAAGCGGACGTTCTTTTTACATAAATGAAAAATATTTCCGAAAAAACTCTAAATATTTATGGCCGATTTAAAAATCGCTTATAAAATATTCTGCACAAGAGTTAATATATAATGCGCTACAAAACTATCGAATGTCGTTTTTACTGTAGACTACTTGACTTATCTAGAGAATCGATTTTCAACAAAAAGTCGGTGTACTTACGTTTAGAATAATTAATAATTAAGAATAAGAAGCTTCCGACGAAGTAAGCTTTAGGATCGACATGACATTTTTCGAGCAATAGATTTTGCTTCAATACATAGTGAATCTTTAAAGTTTAGTAATAAAAATAATAATGAAAATTGTCATTTTATCTTATTGATTAATAATTTTGAAAAAGCTCTTTTATTTTGCCGCACTTAAAGAGTAATAACAAATTAGTTCAGAAAGTAATAATTGATTATCAAAATAATTAATTGCTTTTTTGCCTCGTGCAGCATTTTTTATTTTAATCTATTGCATTCAAACAATATTTCTTTTTTCACGTTCACAATTGATGTTCTAACATTTCTCAGTGACAGTAGTTGCATATAAACTCTTCTTTTCTCTTTAAATAAAATATATAGTTACGTTTATATGCATATAATTCAAACACTCTATATACTAAATATTCGGAAAGTCTAATATAGTGTACTAAATAAATTGAATAAGTAATATCGTCCATTTATAAACATGATGAATAATAATCGACAATTTTTCTAGGCACCTCGATCTTGCCGTCAGCGAAATGGCTGAATAATAAAATATCGATATCACGAGCGTAGATGATATCAGAAATTCTCTTTCGCGAACCGCAAGTTTTCATTATGTGTAAAAACTTTTTCTTTATATATCTTCTTTTAAGACAACATCTCGAGATTTATTGATTAAAATAATATTTATGTAGAATAAATTTCTTTGTTTAAGTAAACATTTTATTGAATAAAACATTATCTATATTTTTAAAATAAGATGTAATTAATTTAAAGAGTAAAATAATAAATATTATTCTAAAATAATATTTTTTATTGAGAAAAGTAGTTAATTTTTTATTCAAAGTAAGTTTTATTCCATGATCGTTTTATTAAATATAATCAGAGAAAGTTTATCGAGGAAATTATTTTTAAAATTTTTTCAAGCTTACGAACTATGCAGGCAAAATTCACACACACATGTACTTTAATATTGTGGTATATATCTAGTATAGAATATATACAAAAGATTATATATTAACATCGTGCTTAAGTTAGCATTTTTGAATGTTTGATGAAACGTACGCCAGAAACGTGTACTCCTTTAAAGCTCTTCCATAAGTTCTGTAGGAAAGCAAATCTTAGGAAGGATGATGTTCCAAGCTTAAACTAGGAAATATAAGTAGGTATCATACTTACTTAATATCAAACGTTCTGGCAAAGAGAAACTTGAATTGATATTTATTGTGTAGGATTATATAATGACATCCTTTAACATTGACATTTTTTTAACCATGAATTTTTTTTTAAATCATCTTGAAATTAATCCTGTCATCTTTTTAATTTTTTAAAATATATTTTAGTATGGTAGAATTTTAATAGTATAATAATATTTACGCACTTTAAATATTTAAATAAATAACTTAGGTTGTTTGCAAATGAGAGAGAAAAAGTAAAGAAAATATTCTTCAAAATCAATATAGAAAAAGCGAAGAAAAATTGTGACATAAATCGTCGAAATTATCAGGATATAATTTTCCTCGTGGCAAAACACGATGAGATCTAAACGAATGCTATTTTGTTAAATCTGAGAAAAGCAAATGAAAATAAATTCATTAATATGTGATTGATTCTCTGAAGATGACAAGGAAGGGAGAACCGTGAATTCATATTTATAAGGGAGAACGAGGGAAGCAAACACTTGTAATATGGATTCATCCTCACACTCTAGCGTGTACATCTCGGGATGATGCGCCCTTCGTTCGGCCTGTTTACAAGAAAAGAAATCTAGCGAGCAGACATCTTGATGTAATATCCTTTCCGCCCGGAGCCGAGAAGAAGACTTCGAGAGAGAGAGAAAGAGAGAGAGAGAGAGAGAGAGAGAGAGCGGCGCGGAGAAGTGGCCAATTCCTTTCTCCGTTTTCCGAATCTCGGGCTTACCACTTGGAATCGGTCCAGAGATACGGATGCGGAGAATGACAACGTTCCCGAGTTATTTGGGAACGTTGCGATAGACGGAAATCTCAATCCGAGAAGCGGGATCGATCGAGAGAGGAACAAATCTCGCGAGGGGGACGAGAGATCCGAGAACAATCCGAGGAAGATTTAAATCGAACCGCGATGTCGACAGAGAGAGAGAAAGAGAAAAAGAGAGAGAGAGAGAAAGAGTGAGAGAGAGAGAGGGGGGGGGGAGGAGGGAAGACAAGGGAGCGAGGAAATATTGGGAGGATGTTTCCGCGAACAGTGCATAAATCGACGATAGATCATTCGTAAAATATATAGGATCGTTGATCTTGGTAAATTTGGTAATTGCCCGGCGCGGATGCCAACCGCCGCGAGATTAACGTGACAGAGAATGAGCTACTGTACAATTTCCGCGACTAATAGATTTTCGAATCGCTCGCAATTACACGGGCCCCTATTGCGCGCCGCGCGTCGCGATAATTTATGCAACCGATAATTAATCCGTGCATGATAAACGGAATGCATTATGATACGTAATGTGCATACTCTCTATCATATGTAGGGGAGGGAAGGAGGGTGGGGAGGGACGATTTGTTAGAAAACCTCCTATACCTGTATACGCAAATCGACCGACACTTGTCGGATGATGTTGCGCGCATTCCATCCGATGCTCCCGCGGCCCGGATGTATTCCGTCGTTGATGGATCGCAAATATAATAACGTGACCGGGAGAGAGAGAGAGAGTGGTGTTGACGGGACATTCGAACGTTGGTTGTCGAGACTGTGAAGGCGGGAGAGGGGAGTGTGTTTACAGCTCGCGGTTAGTGTCGACTGTCGAGAGAGAATAAACAGCAGCTGGGCTAATCTGCAATGCAGATTCAGGCACTTCTATAACTTGTAACGCGAGCATCCTAAGAGACTCTCGTGACAGCGAACGAGCCGGACCCCCGGAGTTATAGACGACGTTCCATGCGTGTGACGAGGGCAAATTTGCCGATATCACGATGGCCGTATACACGTTCTGCGGTATCCCGCAACATACGAGCAATATCATGACGGAGCACCGACGATTCTTGTGGCGGAAATATATTTCGGAAACACTCTCCAATTATTATACGCCATTGAGAGAGTCCATTCCACTAATTTCCCATACGTTATTTTTATTTTTATTTTTCTGTAAAATTATTCATTCTTTTAAAAAAGAGAGAGTGATTCGTGAATAATACAAATTTATTCGCATTTATAATTGTCGCGATTTTGTTGCCTTTAATATTTTGTTTAAGAGGCAGTAAAATGTTAAGCGAAAAAAATTCGTTTTTTTTTCCAAGACCAACATTTTTTTGGTGTTACTGAGGTTTCTTTTATCGACATGTAAAATGCACGATGATGCTTTTATGAAATGTAATTTGCACGGCAATTTTTGCCAGTGCATGCATATTTGTAAAACGACCATCGAGGAAAGAAGTCAATTTTTAAGATGCAATGTATCGAATCAACAACCCATCATTTCCAGAAGCTATATTGCAACGGACGTAAAATCCTTTTACGCGATGTCGCTGCAAAATGAAAATAATATTAACGTTACGTTTTTCCAATCTGCGATAACGACTCATCGATATCGATATAATGTTTTTGGAGTGAGCGTTTAATGGGTTTCGTTTTAAAAATTTAACGGCAATAAAAATAGGTTTTTAGTACGAGTTAGTAACAAGAATTGCAATATATTGCGATATTTTGACGCGTGCTCTCTTGAACTAAATCAGTGAAAATATCAGATAATATAGATATATAATAGACAAGATTTCATCAAAGATCAGTATTTATTTTACTGATCTTCAGTGAAAACATTCACATTTTGCTCCTCTGGCTCATGTTTCAACTATTATGGCAGTAAGATTTCAATTGAAAATTCTAGCTACCAACTGATTCTTTTTAAGAAGATATATCCGTTTGAACCTTCGAAAAATGAGTAGATTTGCTAGATTTTTTGCAGCCCAACGACTTGATAAAACTCTTTTTTTTTTACAATATTAATACAATATTATTAAGTACTTAAATAAAAATTTTCTTAAAAATTCTTTTTTGTTGAAAGTTATGCAAATATTTGCAGATTTATATTTTCGTGCATGGTGTGTGTAGAAACGTTTCTTTATCACATATGAAATAAAAAATACAAGTTTTTTGTTAAACATATTAATATTTGTCTGCTATCCAAGCGGTTCCTAAAAATTTTTTCTTAAAAAAAATCCATTTTTTTATTTACAAAAAAATTAGATTTAAAAAAGGCTTTAGTAGCAAATGCGGAATATTATTACAAACTTGCATGCAAAATTTGAAATCAATCCATTAAAATAAATATAAATCTGCAAATATTCGCATAACTTCAAAAAAAAAAAAAAAAATTTTTTTTAAGCCAAAAATTTTTATTTTAGTACTTAATAATATTGTATTAATATTGTAAAATAAAAATAAAAAATTTTTTTTTATCGTTGTGCTGCAAAAATATCTAGAAAATGTACTCATTTTTCAAGAGTTCAAACAAATATGCCTCCTTAATGAAAATTCACTGTTTGCAGTGTTATTTTTATAATTGATATAAATCCCTGCTTATAATTGACAATATACTAATTCCGTTTAACAGAATACTATCCATTTTGATGGCCAGAAATTAAACACCCAGATATATGCAATCTATATAAACGCAATTTCGTCTCCTTTTCGATTCTATTCAAATCAATTACAAATATATCGTCATACAAATTGCTTAGAATTCAAATTTATATCCATATCATATCAAGATCGAAAATTGACGTCTGATTCTGATTAGTATTATATAAAATGTAAATATCGGTAATTTTCATCGCTAGATATGAATATGTGAATTATTAAAATTGATGGATTGTTAAGATTGATAACATTTTAGATAAGAAATTTCGTTCTGGATCAAAATTTCCCCCTCGTCCTCTCTTGGCATTTCCTAACGATTTATCCATCGATAGGGTCGATCGACGCTATTCCGATATGGAAATAGCGTCGCATCTCCGTTCGTTCATTCATCCGGAGGGCCAATGGGTGTCGCAGGCGCCTCTCGGTTGTTCCGGGACTTTGTTGAGAAACTAGAACGAGCTTATATCGCCTTCGATGGCGTCGTAGGGTCGTGCCTGGGTCGCGCCTGGGGCGGCCCATCAACCACGACGTGGACGACGACGTTGACGTTATTCCGCGAGACTCAGAATCCAATATCGCAGAACGCGTCTCATTCCTCTCTCTCTTTCTTCCTCACCCTCTCCGCTCGTCGGCTTACTTGTTTTTGCCCTTCGCCCTTCGCAAATAGCTCCCTATCCGCCTCATTGCGCGTTCCTTTCTCTTGCTTTGACTCTTGGAGGACGAATTCAACAGTTCGTGTATCCATTCGCTTATGAGTTAGAAACCTCTCTTTCTCTCTCTCTCTCTCTCTCTCTCTCTCTCTTTTCTCCATTTTCCTTCTTATCGCTTATTTTGACCCTCAGCATTCCCCGCTGCATGTCTTTTCCTCTTCTCGAACTCTCATTGTCGAGCTCGATATCAGTTCTGGGAACGCCTATAGTAAACAACAGCTGATACGTCGATATTCCTAAGCAACGAAGACAGGGGAAATAGGCTGTGCGTTTGAAAGAATGGCGAAAGGAGGAGTATCTATGAAGAAGATAACTGGATCATAAAATAATCAGATAAACACGAAAAAGCTTTAGAGAAATATTGGAACTTTTCTTCGTTACGAAGAGAAGATATATATATTTTTAATCGAAATTTGGATCTTATTTTTTGATTATTTATACGAGTAGCTTAATTAATAAATAGCTATCTCTCGTTATAAGAACTTCTGCAAGTTTAAATGAGAAATATCTATTTCTCATTCTAATATTTTATATTATCAAGAAAGATGAAAGCAGATCTTTAATTAATAGAGATTAATTGATATAAAATGTGTTATCTGATACAACACTCGTGTTACAAAACGATATCACTTTATCACTGGGTGTATTAAAAACTAAATGTCTACAAAGTATTGAGTAAGTACCTCTATCAATATTCGATCGAGAAGTTTGCCTTTTGATATCTGAGTATGTTGATAAATGATCGGCCAATATCGTTATTGAAATTTGAATCAATCATGGAATCAATTGAATCTGAAAACGTGCGCTCTATTACTCTTCTATCTCTTTATCATAGCTTATATCGATTCTCGATACCGATCTACAAAGACACGTGCTATCGCAGATATCGGGAACGAGACCTTTTCTCGCGCCATACTCGTTACATTTCTCTTTCGGTAGCAGAGAGCGACTCGACAGAATCTAAGGCTGTCATAGCTCTGTCAGTTTCTTTTACCGCGAGTATACACGACGCCACACATCGCGAAGACGTATCGAACTTTCGAATCCTGTCGAGAATCGCATGACCTTTCGGGGAATATGCATCGTACAGTTACGTAGTCAAGTATTTTCTCGTCATTTTTCGTTTTGACATTGAGCAATGTATCCATATCGTGATTTAGATATTTTAATAATCGAGTTTGACAGTTTCATTTCCTCGATCACATCTGATGCAGAAACGGAGAGATTGAGATTTAGTAAAATAGTAGCTCGAAATATCGAGCTACTATTTTCGACTGTTTAATAATAAATATAAGAAGCTTTGGCAATCGACTAGAAAATTTGTTTCGAGATATCATGTATGTGAATCAGAATAGATCTCATATATTTTCCATTTTTTTAAAGAATAATCCTCTCAACAAAATGTCGAAGTTTGTTACACTCGTTATAAAATTATCTACAAAATAGATGGCTCGATTTTAATAACGATTTTATAATCCATTATTTTTAAAGTAATTTCAGCATGATGTAGCAGACGTTTTTCTTTAATGCAGATTTTCCGGGATTTCAATCCATAAAGAAGTCCCGAGTTCGAAAGCAGGGACGCTTTTACGGAATGCTTTATTGACTAGAGATGAAGGAATATTTTTTTTTTCTTTTTTTAACTGAATAAGCTTCGGGGGTATTCAAAGTAGCGAATTGGAAAAATATCACGGCTGAAATTTTCATCTTTAATCTTCTGGAATAGCTCTCTCTTCGTGAAAATTTCAGCAAAAATGACAAGAAGAGATTTGCATATAAGTATTTAAAGATTAATATTGTTTGCGGAAAAATACAAATGCGATTTGCAATTTTAATTAAAATCTGACTAGTGTGTACTTGATACACTATATTTCTATTTTATTTTTCTAAAGGAAATTTATAATTTATTTTTGGCTATGTAAAATGTGTAAAATATTAGAGGGGAAGAAAATGAAAATACTCAATCTTAGATTTTATTTTTGTATCTACCTTTGATATTGCGATATTACGTTATTCAATGGTATTTTGTTAACTTGAGTCTGGAAATATGAAGAGTGAACGGGGATGCATTCCACCTGTTTTCATCCTCTATATATAACCATCCCGCGTTCTGTCAATAAAGCAACTTAGATCGGGGATCGAGTTTATGCCGCGTTTACACGCGATTTATTCTCTGTCCTTGTCTTACTCTATATGAAGTGAAACCGCTTTACAATTGGCAAACAAATCATTCTGACTGTGGTGAGGCTTTGTCTAAGATAAAAGACGACGATAAAAACTTGCGAAGAAAATAAAAAGCGTCTCGGTGCAATGTAAAAATTAGATATTGATCAGAACATAAAGTTGCTATAAAATTTAATGGATTATTACGATAAATAAAAAGAGTATTTGCATATGTTTTATAGAACATCATTACCTGAAAAATTTAAATGATAAAATTTTATGTCTCTTTGATAGAAAATATAAAAATTAAGAAAAAATTAAAAGCATGAATTCTGTAATTAATCAAATATATATGTTTGTTTATTACTCAAAATCTTTATATAAAATAGAAAAATTATGAAAATGTATTATAAACTGACTTGCTGCATGTACTTTGCTTAATTAGTCTTTGAGAGCTCGGATCGATATTACAGAGAGCCATATTACATGCAGAGAATATAACGTCGCCTGACTGACACGTGTTACATCATACACATAGTGCAGTATTTAAATTGTTGCAATAAATTAATAAATTTTTAATATTATTCAATTTAATTAAAATAAAAAGACTTATTTCAAAATCCATTTTATAATTAATATCATTATTTCATGTTTCATAAATTGACAAAAATGATAAAGTGACCGACATAACTTTTTTCGATCGTTAGTGAATGCTTATTGAATAGGGAATTTCACGATATTTCAAGCGAGGACGCTATGAGAAAAGTTACAAAAGATCATAAAACGTAGAGGCGGGTCTTTTCTCGAAAAGTCCGTCGAGAATACTTCGCGTTGCGCGTATCTTTGAAAGTGCGCTAAAAGCTTCGCATCACCAATTCCATCGAGCGATATAGCCGCACTCGATCAAGTAATGATCCGCGACTCGAACCGCGATTACCACGTGTCTGTCTTTAAAGTTTCCCAAAAGTAATCGTTTCGAGATAAACCGTCAACTTCTTCGTCGAATCAATCGCGGTGGTTCCGGAGGGTTCGCGAGGAGAGAAGGAAATCGAGTCCATCGCGAAACGTGAGGGTGGAGAAGACGCTTTCGTCACTTATACGAGTGTACCGCAACTGATAACGAACAGAGTTTTCCACTTTGAGCCTCGGGGGGTTATAGTCGAAGATTGGGCAATACTTTAAGAGACTTTTGCTATCTGAAATCGAAACTCTTTGAGAATATCGCATGTTTTATCTTTCATATAAAGAATATTTGCGAGTAACCGCGGATAATGTCGAATATGTAGACTTATTCCCTAATATTTTATTCTTTTTTATTAAAATATTCTCTCTCTCTCTCTCTTTTTCTTTCTCTTTGTGGAATTACAGATTATTTCAATATAAAGATTATTTCAATTTTTCTTATTTTATTATTTATCTTAATTACCTTATAAAATATATACATATAATTAACATATTTTATATAAAAATGTAAAATGTATAATAAAAAAAATTCTGCATGTTATAAACATAATATTCTATTAATATCCGCTATAATTGTGTAAGTTGTACTTCATGAATTGTATTTCATACGACACAAATAGTATAGAAAAATTGTGTAGCGAAACTAGAGCTTATCGAAACTAGACGACCATTTACGCAGCAATGACGCCAGCAATATTCGAACAAGAATATCCATGAGATAATAACAGCGTCACAAATTCAGTAATCGTCCCAATGTTTCTGTATTTTGTACGGCATTTTATTGCAGTCGTAACGATGCAGAATACAGGATCGTCCCTTTTTATATCTCGTATTATATTTTTTTACTACTTTGGTCAATATTTGTCTATTTTTTTGTTCTAAGATGTTCTACATTTTTCTTGGATATTAAAAGAATATTGTCTAATATAACGCAAATAAATTTATTGAAAAAGAAAGTTTATATATATTATATATATATATATATATATATATATATATATATATATATATATATATATATATATATGTTATAAAATATTCTTGAAATGTCTTCGGAAATCATTTTCTTCTCTAATTATTTCAGACACTTCTATCAAACATCTATTTACCCTTGTTTACTTTACGCATTATACGTATGTTTATGAATTGTTATTGCAAAACAAGACGAGCATGTTTATATACCGGTACATGATGATCAGCGCATCATGGCTCGGAAAATACTTTGCCTTCATGCATTATGCAGTGTCGAAGCTAAGCTAAGTGTAGCCGAGACAAAGAAGAAAGGGATGAATCTTTCCTGAGTCATTAGTAGCGGTGAACCGCGAAGCGTGGTATATCCCAGCCCCTAAATCATTCTCGGTTCTTACGGTTGCTTTCTTCCGTGGTGTCATTCTCCTCTCTCACTTCCCCCCCTCCCCCCTCCCCCTTTGACTAGCAGGCGACTATCACGAGCGCGGCTCGCGATCAAATTAAAACGCTCCTTGAATGGGCTCGTTAACGATCATCGTGGCGCAGCTTCTCTGCGAGACTCATTAAATTTGTGTTTTGCCGCAAAAGTTTTATCCACAGAATCGCTCGGTGTTGCTGCGCATGAGGAGGAGGGGGGATGAAGAGGGGGGGATGAAGAGGGGGGGGGGATCCTTCTTGTCTCTCGGCGTCGTTGTCGCGTAGTCTCGCATCGCGAATACTACAATGTCACCTCTCGAAGAGGGAAACGGGGAACGGGGAGGCGGAGGGGGAGGAGGTAAACGCGCAATTTCGCGAATGCGATGCAGGCGAAACGAGAAATGCTCCGCCGGGAGCGAAATAATTTGTTCGTCGGGCTTAATTCATTTATTCGCTCGCGTAGATCTGCCCTATTTGCATTATTCGGAGGTGTCGTTAATCACGCGCGATTGTTTACGTAGTATGACATCGAGAAACTCTCTGTGAACTTGCTTATCTTCTCGCTTACGATGCGATAAATTAATTGGATTTCTACAAACAGCAGTTCGGACCGTTTAAATAGCCCTTCGCATTCTCTTGTAGTCTGAAGTGTAACAACTATATTAACGATTATATATAAAATTGTTCAAAGTTTAATGAATAATAAATGATAAACATATACAAAATTATTTTCATCTTGAAGATTAACTCGAAGAACCGTGGCTAATTGTGTGCGATTCGATTTATAATTTGCGAGATAATAAATAATCAGAGCAGGTAAAAGGAAAAAGAGAGATCTTTTAAATTTTCTTTTTTTTTTTTGTGCATGTACCTGTGAAAAATGTCCGAGAAACGCGAGATCCAAGTAATAGGAGATAATTCCGCGAAACAGTGGTCGTTGATGAAAAAAAAGCAAGAGGCAATATGTCCTTTGTACCCGCGGCCACTCAAAGACATTTACCTGCTTGAGAGTTATCCGATGCCCGGCTAGAACACCACTTTTCCACTCTACACGTAATCGTGGGAGTGAATGAGCTTGTAAACAAGTTTGCCCCGGAGGTTTCGCTCTTCGTCCAGCTATGCCTCCGTGAATAGCCATTCGATCCTTAATTAAAAAAAAAGGAGAAAAAGGAGATTTTTGTCAGACATCTATACTCCGTTTTATCTCACCTATTAATAGATAAGAGAGCGCGCTTGTGAAGCTGCAAGCTCGCAAATGAGCCTGCGGTTATTATTCAAAGATTTCGAACGAGGAAGACGATGTATGCTCTAAAACGGACATTGTACGGCGGAAATGACGTGGAAAATATCGGGGCACGGAAAGACCGGGAAGAGTTGTACGACCGGCTCTGTGTATTATTAATGGTCGATGATACTTTGGAAGATCTTCGCGTACATGCATAATATCTTAGTGAGAGTAATCGTATATATATAATTTCCGTTATATAAAGATGTGAAACTTACAAATGATACATTACCAGAACATTCTGATGTGTTTTATACCGCCGTTTCTTCCCGACTCATTTATCCTTTGCGTAATAATTTTTCGACAGTATGACAAATACTGATGACACGTAAATTAATAAAGTATAACGGCTATATTTTATTCACGCTAAATTTCTTTCGCGATCTGCTGATGCTGGTTAGATTTCGCGTCGCGATAGCGGGTCTTCGCATTCATAACAGATTGCGTCTGTAAGGCAAAGGATGTAGATCGACGTGCAAGTGGAGAGGCGACAGGGGCGAACGACGTGCGAAACTCATTAATCACTTGGTAATTAAATCATGCTCGAGGCGCCGTCAACGGCACACGCTTAATTGCCAACCCTACTAGTCCTGGTATCTCTCAATCACCCTCTCACTCGAATTCTCCCTCGATCTCAGTGTCCTCCCGTAGACACATTCGGTAGACATTTACGGCGTCGAATAGTAAAGCTTGCCGTTCGGCGACCGATCGTCGCGGCATGAGAACCCCATTTATGATTATAGCCGACGGATACAACACATATTCGATCGTCGTCATTTTTATGTACGAGACAGTTTCGGGAAATTTCACACGTCACGCTCCTACTTTATATTTGAACAAATCGTAAAAAAATAAAGTTGAAATTGTAACAAGCATATAAAAAAAAAAAAAAAAAATATTAAAGAATTCTTTTAAAGCAAAGAATTATATAATGACAAATTGAAGGAATAACGTACGTATAATTTGCACAAGTTCAAAAATTAATTTAAATTTTGTTAGAAAGAAAATATAAATTTAAAAAATTTAAAGGTGATTATTTATTTTATACATGATAAGCTCTTATAGGAAAAGTGTTTTTTTTGGTAAAAGAAATTTTCATAATGCTCTATCTTACTCGTCAACATGGTGTTTGAATTTCTAGTTTGATCGGCCTTGGAAAAGTGCTTGAGAAATTCCTCGAAGTTTTCAATAAATTATGAGCGAACATCTGGCGAGTGTTAAGAGAAGCGGGTGGAATAAACGCAACCGCCGGAAATTGGTCAGTCTTGTAATCAATCAAATTCCAATTCAATTAGATTGGAAGCTAAACAGTCGGTCGTGTATAGACTTGATCTTAACCCACTCAAGAAGAAGTCTTTGATCGAATTTTTTCTCCCCTCGACGAGAGAAATATCTGTATTTGACTCTATTAGCTTTGTATGCGAGCTCTTTCTTTAATCCGATATCTGCCATTTTTCAGGATTTATTTAAAAGATCGAGAGAAGAAAAGCTTAACTGTTTTACGTATAAAATTATATATGAATACATAAATTCCTTATCGCGAGAGAAACATAAACGTAATTGAACATTTCTTTCTTATCTCTTATCCGTGGTATTATCTTAAGTTAATAATTTTTCATGAACAGACAAATCCTATAGAAAGAAGAAGAAATAGAAAGAAAAATTATGACTTTAACCGCTTTACTTAAATTCAGTTAAACCTTTTATATCGTTGTACTTTCAAATATAACAAGATGTTTTTATCACCGGTGCATTTGAAAAACGAGATACAAAATCACGGCGATTTATTCTGGTTTAATAAAAAAAATAAGCAAAATAAAAAAAAAAAAATAAATAAATAAATAAATAAAGGAAAAACAGAAAGCCTGTCACATTTCAGTATTTTTATATAAGAAATGAATATCTGTCTATTTTACTCGGATATCGATATCTTCGAGCTGAGAATGAGTTACGATACTGGATAGATGTTGGTGAAGAAATGCGATGAACGTTTATTTGTTGTAAAAGTAAATTCCGCCGAGCTGCGCAGGAAGCCATGGATCACGTAATCCGTAGCGAACGATTATTCGTTCTTTCTCTCCTCGCGATTTACGTTCGCTATTATATCGTTCGACATTTCCTAGCATAGCGTGCGCAGTTAAAGCTGCTTTATTGCGATGCAGATACATTACTGTTTCGTAAAATAGGAATGCTCTCAGAGAGAGAGAAAGACAGAGAGGATTTGCGTTAGTACGACTTTTTGCGTACCTTTAATACGGGAAATTTTAAGTCAACGAGAGTGATTCTTGAGCCATAGTTACAAGCCGTTGAATATACTACTGAAAAGAATAGGCTCACTCTACATCAAATTAATCTTTTATTTTACTTGCTTTTTTTTGTTTTTTTACGTTTGGAAGATGATTCTTGAGAATATATATTTACGAATGTCTTGCCAGCAATAAAATAATGACACATTGCATTCCTAAGGCGGAGGATAGCAAGTCACAAATCGTGAAAGGTCTCTTCGGAGGCATAAAAAAAGCTTCCCCTGACGTAACCACGTTAGCGAGATCTCATGACTTTCGAAAATCAATTTGCCGACGAGTGTTGCGAAAAATGTGTGTCAAAGTCAAGGAATAAAAAAGAAAAAAAAAAAAAGAAAAAACGGAGGAACTTCCATCATAAATCAAGACTTTTCTCCATCCTTCTTCTCCATCTTTCTTGTCGATTTTCTGCCGAAAAAATATATCTCCTTCGAAAATATTTTACACTATTACGGAAAACCTGTCAAGGGGCAGGCAATATAATCGCTCAAAATCGACGGGATACATTAAACAAATGAAAAAAAAAAGTTTAATTCGCTTTGTAATTGTATTTCACAGAATATGCGTGTGCTATTTTTATATAATTCTTTAACGTTTTTATTAGAATCATTAATAAAAATTTTTAAAAATACATTTTAATTAGTTACCTCATAAAATAGATTTCAATTTTAATTCTTCGTTAAGTCTTTACGTATCGCGAGTAATATACCAATTTGTGATGACCTATTTCTGCGTATAAATTTAGGATCTATTTGAAAATAATTCTCGAAAGCAAAGAGAACAAGAAAATAAAGATAAAGGGATGTAATCTCTCTATAATATTTTTCAGTATCAGTCAACTCGTAGATATGATTCACGGTAGTTTCTCTCAAACGAATACTGCAGTCAATGAATATTTCAGAAGTCAGTTCTGCAATTTTAAATACGAGTAAATAAATTAAAAAAAAAAAAAACATTAATGTTTTGTATGTGCAATGTGTGGTTGAATGACTCGAGCAAGTTTTCGCCTCCGGAAATGTTTCCCGAATCGTTCGATAAAGTTTAGAGTGATAGATCGATGGAAGATCACAAAAGTCTCCATCGATGAGAGTCGGTGGAAGTTCGATGGGACGGATTTAGATCGTGGCCTTCGATTCGCTGGCCAACCTTCAAAGGCAGTGTTTAGAGAAACACGTCTTAAACTACGTATTTCTCAATCGAGGAACGACGCGAAAATAACGCGCTCTCACGAAGACGTTGCGTTTTACACGAGACGCGACAATTAAAATTTATTCACATTTAACAATGTAATCAATATGACTAGTGGCGAGAAAATCCATCGGTATTTTTTGTTGATTCCATTTTTGCTAAAGTTTTTCCGCGATTATTAACTGACGTTTTTAGCGCAAAAATATCGCGAATCTCTGAATCCAAATTTAGCAGGTTTTATTAATTTATTTTTTACGAGATATAAAATTGTTTAAAAGAGACGCGTAAATTATCTGGAAGATTTGGAAGAAACAATTTTGAGGATTTAGCTACTTCTAGGGGAGAATTTCGGTAGATAAAGCCGAGTATTAAGGAGCTGTAAATTCCACCTCGTCAGTAATCCGAGTGCATTAAGTTGCGACTTTGAGTACGAACATTCTCCGCGAAAGAAGTTTCCTTATACTTAGGACGTACTTAACTCTTAAAGTATCTTATATATAAAAGTAATCTCGTCGTATTTTCCTCATATAAATTGATAATTGAACAAAAAAGAATGAACAAAATAAAACAAAAAAAAAAAAAAAAAAATCGTTAAATAATGGAATTTCATATATTTTGTTCGCAAATCATTATTTTTAATTTTCAAAAATACGTACGTGTTTCTTTGTCATTTAATAAATAATTGCGTTGTTATAGGTAAAGTGGACTTTGAATAAAGATATCGCTCGAATTCATACGCGGACAAGTATGAGAATTTTGTTCGACATTGTTTCGTTATAGCGTGACGATGGACGCCACAAAGGATAATGTAATCGCGAAAGACAAATTGGATTTTTTAATGCATACAGTATACAAAAGAAGAATGCTTTCTCATCGAAAAAAGTGGGCTATTTTCTACTGGATTTTTTCCGGCACAGTCCCACGGTGACATTGTGCCGGAGGATGAAGTTTACTTTTGCGAAAAACAAGGTTGCCCGTAATTAGTGCGGTTCACACTTGACCCAGTGAAAAGATATAGCTCATCCATCAACTACACTATCCCGCCTTTGCTCGCGACGATATTAATGTGTCGCAAATCTTTGCAGTCAGTGTATCTATGTATATACAAAATTTTACATTCGAATATTGTGGCAATCAGCTATTAACATATATTTTTTATATAGATTTAGAAGAAAATTATATTATCTTTTATATTTGTCAAGTGTTTCTTGGCATATATATTTCTTGGCATATAATTTTATTTAACTTCCTTATTTGTATTAGAGATCAAAAAGTACGCTGTTTTAATTATCGATCAATTTTTGCAAAAATAAAAAAATAATTAATAAAAAAAATATATATATATATATATATATATATATATATATATATAAAACAGTTGAATAATGCATAATAATGAAGTGATTAAACGATAAAGTGTACATCATTATGTTCCGTACAGAAGGTTGGATTAAATTATTTTTCTAGCGCATAAATTGGCGTTAATAGTCGCTTATCCATTAAGCGAGAAGCCGCGAAAGTGACAACAAGTAGACATGTCGGTGAATGCGCCGATGATTAAATGCGGTGTGACCGAATTAACAGCGGGATATCGTATTCGCAGTTAGCTTGGCGAACACGCGATTTATCGATATCGACGTTGACTAATGTCGGATGATATGGAAGCTAAAAACGGGAGCCAATCTATCCACCATCTCCCTCCCCTAACATAAACTCAGATAACATGCATAGGGATTTAATAATCGAAAATCGGGGATTTGTAATATTTCTAGCTTGACAGGTCAGATTTTAACTGTACGTATACGATGATGGATATAAATTATATATAGAGGAAAAAGTATGCGAACGAGCGAGGTGGAAAATAACTTCTCACAAAGCGGCATATAATTTGTAATATTCCGATATGTTTTAATTAATTAAAGAAAGTAAATCCATGGGGAAAATTAATTTGTACATTGCTTTTAAATTGTGATAATAAGGAGGTAATGGAATTGGAAAAGCGGGAATTGAAAGCTCAATACTAGAGTCATCTTGCTCGAATTGTATATGTCAGCAAACTACAAGATATGGAATACGTAAACTAATCGTAGAGTAATGGAAGAAGTTAATTTACGGGCAAGCATCAGATACGCCGCATATGCTATCAGCAGCGTACGCATCATAAATCATTGGAGCATGCATTGCGTTTCGATAGTAAATATTCGCAGTTTATTTGCACGTAAAGTTTAATACTGTTGTAGTTCTGCAGCGTCATATAGTTAGTATACAAATGATATTTATTCATCATTATATCATTTACGCCCTATATAGAAGAATTCTATGATATAATTAATTTTAGACGCGATAAAAAATCCAAACAATATTAAGTTTTTATTTAAATATTATATTTTTGAAGCGTTATTTATTTAAAGAATTTTTAAAATAAAAAAATAATTTTATATATAAATTTTAAAAATTTTATATATAAATTTTATATATAAATTTTATAAATAAATTTTAAAAGAAAAAAATAATATAGCTAATAACTGGTCATGAAATAAAAAAAAAATAATTATATTATAGCTGATAATAACTGATCATAAAATTGAAAATAATATATTAATACTTAATTATTGGCTAGTAAATGGGCGAAAAATTTTGAAAACTAGAAACTTAAAAAAACTGCATGGTTTTTAGATTTTTTACTCGGGATGTGTTTAATATGTATTATATTCCGTTGGTGCTCGCAGTTCGCGAGATGGTTGAACAAACTATCGACTGTTCCCACAGCTGATCCTGCATAGAGCAGCGATAGACAACCCGCTGTGAATTTGCGGCTTTTCAATGTTGCATTATGCGCGTCCAATCGTGCTTAACTATCGGACTAACGGCTTGCGTGTACGTTTAAATGAAACAACTAACGTCTGCGATTCCATCAAATCACCGTTGCCGCGACTATTATCATTAGTGTATTCAGTGTATTCCGAGGTTGATTTTTCGAACGGGTGTGTGGTCTATTGAGAGTGATTTTCCCAGAGTGATTTTCCACTACTCAGATCGGTTAATGAAACTCGCATCTAATTGTGGCTGCACGGAGATTTATTTGAATGAAAAGTAAATTATGATGCGAGAAAAGAATCGATAATATGAAATATTTGAGAAATTATAATAAATACAAAGATACAAATACTACTATTAGTATAAATAAAAATAAATATCAAGGCAATGATAAGAAAATGTGAAAGAGAGAGCGATGATAGTGGAGAGAGTCACCAAATATTTTTTATTATTTCTTTATATCCTTTAGACGTGCGAACAGTTCGCGATATCCTCACATGTACCCATCCACTCACCCATCAATTTCCATCCTCGTCTTTTTTCATTCCGCGTATCCGTTATACAGTCAAAATATCTCTCTCTCTCTCTCTCTCTCTCTCTCTCTCTCTCTGGTAATCTCACGGCGAGAGGATCCCGAGGCTTCAAGCGGCACAATGCCGAACAAATCCTCCCTCGTTCGTCCTGGATTCTCTCCCGCGTTATCCCAGCCTCCTCTCGCTCACCGAATCGTCGTCCCCGTGTATATCCCACACCGCATCGAGCTTGCACTTTCTCTTCCGTCGACAGCGGGGTGCATTAGCCCATTGAACCACTGTTTGCGCGACTGATAAATTGGAGACATTTTCTCTCGCAACACCTCGTCGATGATGACTTTACTCGCCGAGAAAAGGGAGGGTTAAAATAATCGATGGTATGCGTAAAACATTGAACGCGATGAGACTTGAAAATTTGAGCCACACATTCATTAATAACCTGCGCTATGAGAGATTAATCGTTCGAGCTTATCGTTAGCTGCGAGACAAGTTTCTCGTGTGCACTATGTTTTTCATAAGTGTAAAAAGAAAAAAAAAAAAACAATTAATCTTAGTTTTTTCTTTTGCCTGAAACGCGTCGCGATGTCGTCAAGTTAGATGTGACTGATATGTCTGTATTATCAGCAATATTACTATTATATTAATATATAATAATAATATTGCTGATAATATAGATATTTATTATAGAAATTTTAAATAATAAATGCAACGCCTTCTGTGTACCAGATTTCAAAATCATTTTCATTTTACATATATTTAACTTGAATATCTATATCCATCTAATTCTATAGTGCGTCCTAATTGACTGTCGACATGCGGATTGCAAGAGACGCACCGCGATATTATTATATTTTAATAATAATAATAGTAGCTTTATTACAAGAGCAAAATTGTTGATGCTGGTGTCGAGGGAAAAATGTGTCTCTGGGTAATGAAATTTTAGTTAAAATCGCAATATCGTTGCTAATGAATGCTTGCAGATTGAAATGTTTATGACACAGAAAATATATAGAAAACGCGAAAAATGGAATAATAATCATTTTACACACATCTAACTTGAATATCAATATCCATCTAACTCTATAGTGCGTCCTAATTGACTGTCGACATGCGGGTTGCAAGAGACGCACCGCGATGTTATTATATTTTAATAATAATAATAACAAGTTTATTACAAGAGTAAAATGGTTGATGCTGTTGCTGAGGGAAAAATATGTCTAATGAAATTTTAGTTAAAATCGCAATAAAATCGTTTTTAATGAATGCTTGCAGATTGAAATGTTTATGACACACAAAATAAATAAAACGCGAAAAATGGAATAATAATAACATCATTCATTGAACAATTTAATTATTAGCGGTTATAATGTTATAAATATGTTAATGCTTATTCTCAATTCCACTTTTGTATGTATATGTGTGCGTATGAAATGGCATATGCAAAATTCATTCATGTATAATTGATGAGTGCTTGCACTAGATCCGTATTAATTAATGAAACTAACCAACTGATCCCTTTGCTATATTATATTTAGCAGCTCTGTAACATACTAATAATAATTTCGATTTTTCTTTTTCGTTAATAGATCTTGCGTTATTACAATAATAAATCTGGCATAAATTTTGTCGTAAAATATAATATATAATAATAATAAATAATAAATCTTGTGAAAGCGATCAATGCATACAATTAAGTAAGTTTTAACACAAAGATATAAGGAAAAATGTCATAAAAATTTTCGATTTAAATAAATAAAATTGTAAGATAATTAATCGTTTAGGAAAATTTATGTAGCAAACTGTGCTAGTCAATTTGTGCTCAAGAATCAAGTTGGAGTTTTGTTTGATGGAAGCAAGCGAAGTGTGTGATGTGGCCACATAAAAATTTCACTTGAGAGTTTTCGAAGCAAGTAAATTTTTTATAGCGAAATGCTACAACCTATATTCAGTTATGTATCGCTGATGAAATCCGCATGACACACAAGTAGCCCTTTCTCTCTCTCTCTCTCTCTCTCTTCTCTCTTTTTAGTCTTTCTCTTCCGTTCACTTCGCATATTTAATAATATTAAAATGCAAATTGCACGTGTAAATATATGAAAAATGTATCAATGAATAATTATTCTGATAACTAATTCAACTTCTTCGTCAAACATAACAAAAACTGTTTGTTTTTTCGCAAACTCAAATAAAAGTTAAATGTTCGAAAGAACAGCTGTTCCGCATAAAATGCAAATTACTTAATAAAGTGCGATATTTATAATTTATAATTAAGTACTTATAATTAATAATAAATGAAGAAATGTTAAAACGATGAGGTATAGCTCTCTCTAGAAATAATTATTTTATGTGTTATATTATACTAAAAGAGGAACGTAAATTCGACGAGTATTTTGCTATAAACTATCTTTAAACATGAACTGATGTTCTTCTCACGAGAAAGTTTATCGACATCTTTCCTTTTGGTCAGTGACAATACTCGGCAAGGGACGAGATGCGCGCGCGATAAAAAGTCGAACATTTCGGTGAAAAAGAAGGAGATATTGCTCTGATCATATATAATGTACACACAGAAATATTCTGCTGAACTAGATCTAAAAGATAGATGGATCCTGTACTGGACTCTATGTGTATGCGCGCACTTGTTTATTACTCATTTTTCTTATACCGTAAGAATGTCGCTCGTAATTGATCGATGTTGTTGGATCATCAAATTTTTGTGTCGGAAAAACGTGCCGAATAACAGTAAGGATGACTAGACATAAAAGCGATTGGCTATAAAGAGAATGTAATACAAATTACTTTCTTTTGCAGGACATATTTTGTTCTATCACATCATAGTAGATATGACATATATTTTTTTAAACTATTTATTTAAAAAAAGAATAAATAGTTATAAATAATTATAATGTATTTTCTCAATTATTTATTTTAAAAAAATTAATCTTTTAGAAAATATATTATAATTATATTATTAAAATCATATTTATCATTCAATGCTACTATTTAAATAATTAGTTTTGCGGCCATAAATGTAGTTTTAAAAATAAATAATTATATTGTAAAAATTTATTTATTGTATTATTTATTTATTGTATTGTAATTATTTATCTTTAAAAAAAAAATAGTTTAGAAAATATATTATAATTATATAGTTTTTCATTCCTATCTATAAACTTATGCCATAAATATTTACGGTCGCAAAACTAATTATTTAAATAGTAGCATTGAATAATAAATATGATTTTTTTAAATTATAATATGTAATGCAAATATTAAATGAGATGAGCACAGTGAAGGTGAAGTTTACGAGAAGGACAGAAAGACAGCCGCGCTCCGAAATGCAAATAGCTCTCGCGAGAATACGAGAGGCAGGGATTAAATAATAAAAATGCACGAGGAATGGAAGAAATTCTTTCGGCACGAGGAAAGTCGTGAAATGGAGCGTGCAGAGTAAGACTCGAGTCTCGCATCTTAAGCTCGCCTCTAATCCTCGCAGCTTTGTTTTCGCGGCTGAATGGCGGAGACTCGAATATCGTCGCTGCTTCTGTTAAACTGCAGTGTCTACAGGTATTTTCTGTATGCGCATGCACGCGTATACACATACATCTTTATTCTTCAAAGTCACCATCCTTCGCGTCTTTCAACACTGTAGTTGAGTGCAACTACAGAGAAACACATTTCTTTATGAAACTTATCGCTGATAGAACTCTGATGTTTCATAGTCACACGTAGAGCATTTAAAAACTTAAAGAATTTAATTTTAATCCTAAGCGATGCTTCTCGTGAGATTTTATTAGAAGAAATTTACAATCGCATTTGCCAAAGCTTTCGTCTCCTTTATTGATAATTTAGATACGCCGCGTGCGGGAAAAGCATCGTTTATATCAATTGCGTAAATTTATCGTCGTAATTTAATTCCTCAAGTTTCGCTAGTAAACCCTGGCTCGAAGTTACAATTTGAGACTTGCCGCGGCTATTACACTTGGCCAAAACTTGGCTGAAAGTACGATGTGCTTGACCCGATCATCTAAGGGGATAATTGAACGAGGGTTAAATATCTCTTGCCAGTGTTTGCGTGTTTCCCTTTTTCCAAAGGAAATACGATAGAATTAAGACATCGAGATTGTTTCTCCATCGTAGAAAAAATTAGTGACAAATTCAGGCAAGTATCAATATTTAAGAAACAGAGAAAGTAAAACCGAAAATTAATTTTTTTTTTGGTGAAAATCAACCTTTATAATCGTGAGTGTGTTTTTCTAAAGAAACTAATTCAAAAAATAGATACATAAAAAAATTTAGTTAGAAGTTAAGATTAAGATTTATAAATTTTTTGATTGTGTAATATATTTTGAATTAATTTAAAATTCAAGAGACATTGTTAAACGGTTTTCGGAAGTGTCCGATATTAGCCGGCGAAGGCAACGTTATTAATTAATTATATTAAATCCGACGGTGCCACTTCTACGGCAATTCGCATCATCCGCGCCAAGTCGTTTCTCAACTTGTTGATTTAATTCGCTAATTCGCAGTTCAATTAACTAATTCCGCCGGCTAGATTTTCACGCGAACGAATTATAGGCGAGCGGTTTCGGCGAGCCCGGTAATCAAATTAGCATACGTACTATTGCAGATAATCGTCGCGTCGCGATAGCGGTGTGTCCGCTGCGGTGTAATGGATCGAGAGCAACGATCCCTTATCAAGGTTTCATCGAGAACAATGCCGATCTCATTTTTGGCGATAAAAAGATTCCGTGCCCTTTAATAAACGGTAAACGAAATAATTATAAATTATAAATATATATTTAACTACAATATTATACATACATATTACACGTGTTTTTATTTCTCAATCTTCAAATAGAAATGAAGGGGACAAGCGATTATTTCATTTTGTAAAAAATGTTAAATATTTAAACTTGATAATTTTAAGTTATTAAATATACGAATCTCTACGCGAAGAGTAAATTGCAGACTTAATGACATATAAACGCGCGATTAACTTTAAAACTCTCTCTCTCTCTCTCTCTTTTTCTCTCGCTCTCTCTCAGTAGTACAGAGATATATAAATTATCAAACTTCATCAAATAACTGAGGCTAGGATAAAACTTTCTTTTCTTAAGCATTGAATAAATAATTAATGAATATCAAACTTGCTATGCTTTTTCATTATTTTTACTTAAAATTTCTTGTTCCCCAAGTTATTTCAATCATATCAGAGAACTATCAGATAATGACTGATTGATATGAAATTTCAAAATAAATAAATCTACAGGCATGGTACATATCTATGATTGAGTTTGGCCGATTCGATTTATTGCCTGACGTTCGAAAACTGGCAAGTTATCAAAATTCGAAAAGTTCATAAATCTCTCATTCAAGTGAATCATTCAAGTTTCTTCAGATCGCACAGCTGTATCGTTACCTACCTCTGGCGTAGACAATGTCCTGCAAGTAGTCGACGACGCTTTTTGTTAGTCGAAAAAAAAAAAAGATAGAGCAAAGAGGCAACATTCGAGATTCGACCTTGGCCGCGTTTCGAGAAGAGATATTCTTCGTATATTTCGTTCGAAAAAGCACTCGTTTAAATATCGGCGTATAATGCGCTCTATATGCATATCACGGACGTGCTTGCCAATTTTATAGGAGTATTATTTCTTATCGAACAAATCGTAGAAACGAAGAACAGGCTTATAATGAGCTTGGAACGCCCACGAGCATTAAAACGAGGAAGAAGATGAGAACTTTTTTTCGAGTTACAAGACTGAAAGAAGCGAAATGAAAAAGCTGCGTTATTTTTGCAGTTATATTTGTGGGAAGTTTCTCTAGAGAAATTTTACGGAAGAGAAGAAGGAAGAGAATGTATCTCCCCTCGCGTTCACATTGCGATTGAAACTTTAAATTTTAAAGATACATTTCGGCAAATATGCAAATATAAAAAAATTGAGATATGATATCGCGTACTGAGAGACTGATATATTTTAAAATTATTGCTTGATCGGATATAAACAAGAATTGAGATTCTACTTACGTAATTTAATATATACATCGCGGTTATAATATATTCCGGTGAATATATTCGGCGATATGAATCGGTAACATTTTCAAATTTTAAGAATACCGATTATTTGCGTTTTCAATTTATGTGAATCTCATAGCATATCCTTCCTAGAGTAGCATATCCGCCCTGGCGTTGTTACGTTGGTGAAGATAATTTATCGGAATGCAGATCTAAAGTAAAAGTAGGAAATTTCAAGATGTATATATTCCCTTTTTGAGAATGGCTATTTTCGGCTGACCTCAATACGTATTATTTCAGAGAAATGAATTTAATACTATCCAGGTAAATCGCATGCGTCAATTTTCCGCGATTTTATATAAAGCAATAATATTATTATAGTATAAAATTTCAGTTTCTCTCTCTTTTTCCTTTCTATAAAATATTGGATAAAATTATTTTTGATATTTAATATTCATTATATTTTTTTATCTTAATGCCGTTAATATTATTAATTGACTTTTTACGAGCAAAGAGTTTTATTAAAATTTATACGCTTAAAAAAAAATTTAATGGATGCGACAAATTGACATTATTTTTCTGAATACTGAAGCATATAAATTTTAACAGACTCTGTTTATTTTGCTATTTATGCGCTGGAAACCGTCCCAGAGTCAAAGAAAAACATATCTTAGAGACTGTAATATTGTCATATTAGTTTGCTGCATAAACTTGCTTGAGTAGCGAGTAAGAATGCCCTCGGGAGCGGAGAAAGAAGCTGGAGGGTGACTTTGGCCAGCTTCCAGAAAGCATAGACTCGAGAGATTCGCCATTGGAATCGCGCTTGGAAGCGTGGCCAGAGTTATGGAACTGGATGCAGGTGTTTTAGATTCCCGCGAGACATTCCGGAACCTGGTTATCCCTACAATCTCTCTCTCTCTCTCTCTCTCTCTCTCTCTCTCTCTCCCCTTGACTCTTGATACGTGGATCGGTGGGTATCATAAAATATGCCAACCGATACAATCCGCTTTTATTAAATCACCGCGGATATCTGTTTTCGTATATCTTCAGATGTACTGTATCGCGATATAAATACGGGTATATAAAAACGCAGAAGAAGAGAGAGTTTTCGAAAGTTTTATTTCTTTACTCCTAAAGGATTTATATCTTTATCGATAAATGTATATTGTTAAAGAAATATCTAATTAACTAACATTAGTAATTTATAATTTAATTCATAATTTATTAATTTTTTAATAATTTTTTCATAATTTATTAATTTATTAATTTTAATAATTGTAAAGCAAAAAATGATCTTTAATAAATTATGAATTTGGCGCTGCCATGCAAAACAATATTAAAAAATCCCGAATAGCGTAAAAAATTTCTAAAACTCTTCAAAAAGAAATTGTGACATTGTCTAAAGTTTTATTTATTAAATATGTATTGTATTTTTTTTTTTTTTTTGATTGTGCAAGAGAAAGATAGAACTTTTGAAACATGCTATTTAATTTTCTGATGTATACTTTGATTATCGGTTTCAATCCGAGAGGAAAATGACAAAAAGTTATTTCATAGATGACCGGGTATCGTCGAGCCACAGGTGAAGGACGAACAAGAGCCATGGAAATTAGTCTCACGAGTCTTCCGGCCGGACTTTCTCTGACAGGATATATATATATATATATTCGCGAAAATCACATTTGAGGAATTAGATGCATCAATAGCGCAAATATAATTTCATATAGTTTTGAGAAAAATTAGCTGAAAAAGTAAAAATTATGTAATTTTTGTACATTTAATACAAAGTATGTTTGAAGTAAGAAAAGAAAAGGATGAATTTTATTTAATTTTATTTAGTCATTCATAATATTTGGGTTCACCGTATAGGAGAGCATTCAAGATTTCTAAAGTAAAGTTTACGCGTATAACAGTATAAGTCGGCTTATACTGCATTTAACTTATTAATGTACATGAAAATTACAAGTACGTTACATAACCGGAATATTCCACTAGTGTTGTATCCTTCTTCTACACAAAGTGATACGGATTAATTATTCAATTTGATAAGTGAAATAATATTTCTTGCAGAAAACTGAGTGAGATCGCACTTTTGAAAAGAGAGAGAAATAAAAATAATTTGACAAATTAATATCTTATAAGAACATTGAAAAGCAATAAAAATAGAATAACATAAAGATAATTAATGTTAATAAAGATAATAATATCAAGTGTTAAAATATATCATATGGGTTGGATCTTTTGAGAAATAAGTTAATATTCAAATTTTCTGGCGATTATTACATCGAACATTCTGTGCGGATAGGATGATATTTTAAAGATATTCTCGGCACGTTTTCGCTAAAGTACGAACGATGGGAAAACACTTGCAATGAGAAAAGTACGAATAAAAAAAAAGTGAATATAAAATGCACATTATACGGCTTTCGAAGAGAGAAAAAGATTAAAGAAATGACTTTTCCTAAATGTGCATCACGACATAATTATGTTTCCGCCAGTTTATAATTAAATTATTTAATCATAATCTATTATATGTTCATGGCGCTTGCATTAAAACATTGTATAAACCATATTCGAAAATCGAGTACCTTAATTATAATAAAAATATTTGAATGCTTTATCAGAGAGAAAAAGGGAGAAAGATATATATCGTTATATATCGCGCACTTATATATAAATACTCATTATATTATAAAAACAATAAATTAATTAAGAGCATTATTATTTTTCTATTGCGCCAAAGTTGAAATGATGAATCAATGATGCTCTACGAGCACCAAAGTGTGAGGGAGTTCCTTTCAATTCCTTTTCCGTCCTTCAACTTTGGATCCTTGGATTTCGTAATGTAATGCATCACTGATATAACTATAGCACCAAGTATGTTATACGTCAAAAATAATAATGGGCCACATGAGCTATCCCTGTAATCTGTGAACTTTCAACCGTGCGTGTGCGTGCGCCGCGCCGCGCCGCGCGATTACTTTATACAGGGCTGCTTATTATCGAGCGAAGCGCGAACACGGCTCGGGAGGCATACATTCGCTGCTGGCGAGCGGATTCCGTAATGACATGCCGCGTCGTATATAAACTGGGACATCTAATTATACTCGAGGGCCCGCCACTCGCGCGCGGACAGCGCGACGTTGAACCCCGTCCCTGGAAGATGATCCTACTCGCTTTCTCCATTTTCAGAGAGAAACACGTGACGAAATATCCTTGTCGAGGATCACTGCCAAGTGCGATGACGTGTGCTTTCGAGTGGCAAAAAAGGATGAGAGAAGCTCGGCGTCAAAAATTATCCCTTAGGACGTTTAATATTGGCCTGGAACGGCTGCCCAGAAATACCCACTTCCCCTTAATATTAATAATCATTTTATTAAAAAGAAATATTTTTTTCTCTCTTCAATATTATTTTTATCCTTTTCCCAGAGAGTATAGAATTCAATTCAAAGTATTTGGCATTTCATTACCATGGGCAATGAAAAACAATATTGCATCTTGGGAGTTAAAGCAGCCAGTGTTATCGTTTTCACCCTCTCTGCTCACGCGATACTAAATTCACCAATATTGATATAGCCTTAAAACTTCCTCGATTACGTAGAATATTTCGAAGTCAGGATGCAACCTTGCGGTTTCCACATAAAATATATAGGCGATCTTTTTCTTAGTAAAAACTGTCAAGATTATTTTTAATAAGTTCTTAATTTAATTAAAATCTGAAGCGTACGCGTAATGTACAAATTGATATTGGAAAAAAATTTAATTAAAATTAATTAACAATAAGATTTTTGTTCGTCAAAGCTTTACAATTTATACGCGGAGATAACATTAATGACAAGTGTGTTTTTTTTTTGTTTTTTGGGGTTGTGCAAATGTACGTGATTCTCCAGTTTGCAAATGAGACATCTAGAATTTCGCAAATATTTGTACGTACAAATTTCACTCTCGGAGAATGGGAGTGCGTCATTTAAATGGGACAACAAACCGGCGAGAGATACGCTGTTTGAGCGATGCGTATTATACGCTCGTGCGAGGGGAAACATGAAAGATTTAGCGTGCAGTTTCTCGGGGCAGTTACGAGACGGAACAATTTATTAACGTCCGCGTATATGGCTTTTGACGTTTGATGTTTTCCTGTTTGGGATTTTTTGTTTACACATACACATACACCGATACACACATTAATACACGCACACATGTCTCGTCGATTCAATTATCGTTGGTTCGCAATACTGGGATAAAAATTTAATTTTCGCAACTCTGCAGCCTCGTCCCTCTCCTTGCCGGAGACTCTCTCGCTCTATGTAACACATTTCGCGCCGGCACATCTCGTATTCCTCGTATCCCCATTCCGTTCAAAACTATGCGAGCGACAATAAATTACCTCGAAATGAGCAGTAATATCGCCATAATTTCGCACACTTCATGCTCTCCAGGTATTGACCCTCCCGGCGCTAAATTCGTAGGGATTAATTGCCGCAATACTAACGTCGGTACAAGAAGTTGAATCCGCATATGTTGCATTAAATTTGTGTACTCTAATTGTAATTGTGGTATTCAATAACTTGATCTTCATTTTCAATTTATCTAGCAAATTTAAAATTGATTTTTATCACATTTATTATAACAATTATAAGCGATTAGAAAATAAGAGTCTTTATGAATCAAGAAATGCAAATAAATAGATATTATTCAATATTAATTTAAGACTTGTTAAATAATATATATGTATATATATATATATATATATATAATGATGACATTTGAACATTTGAGCAATAAACTTTCTTTGATATCGTAGAAAAATCGACTCTCGATTTGTTTCCTTCGATTGTTCTGCTTCATGGTAAGGTAACTTCTGGTTTGTTGCAAGTGTCTGAATAAATTCTCGATAATTCCGAACGATCCTGCTCCCAAAATAGCAGCTTAGGCAATGGTTTCCCAAGAGAGATTTTATGTTACATTAGCCGGTTGTAGTTCGTGCAAATGGCGCCTTTTCGCTTCGCGCGATTTTACTATTATATATGTACCTACGTTGAAGATATATCTGCAGAACGAAAAATGTTTACGCTTCTCGTTCAAGATTGACTTGATAAGATTGACTTCCGACATTGGTGCCGGAATTAAAAAATATCTTTATAATTATTCCAAATAGTAATAATTTACACAAATAAAATATAATAATAAAGTATATTATTTTCATCAAAGATAAATTGTTTCATTATTGTACAAAATAGACAGATGTAAGAAAAAGAAAATATATGTTTGTTATACAAAAGTGTTTCTATTATAAAATATTTATAAAGATTGATTTTAATTTTGTATATTATTATATTTTTAAAAGTATTACATTATTTATGTTGTTTGAAAGCCACAATAGTTTAGTTAAAATATTTTATGTATATTAAAAACAAAGAGAATGAACGTGCTTGCATCTCATTGAGTCATAAAATACGAAGTATTGTATATGGGACTGATACTTAAGCACGCGCCCTGATAATTTCTCTCTCTCTCTCTCTCTCTCTCTGCGACAAAACAAAGCTACGTCCGTGCTGTAATTTTTTTGCGGATTAAACGAAACAGGGGAGAAAAGGCTTTTAGCCTTTTAACTAGTTGTCAGCCGTCTGGAAAATTATGGCTCAGAATTATTTGTAGCGTCTTTTACAATCCATTCTTTGCACATTTTCAAGTCAATTAGTGACTCAGCATTTAACAAATTCGTCAGTTTTTCGAAGAATTTAAAACATTTATTTTCAATTTTTTGAAAAAGTTTATTTTATATCTAAAGTATCTCTGAGCGTTATTATTATTTCTCGAAGAACTTCGCCGTTACGGTTGTACAGAGTGCCATTATAAACGAGAAATGCGTTGCATCTTGCATTATGTTTACACAGACAAATTCGAGAACTCGCATTTCGCACGATTTATGGAAGCGAAAAAAAAACCCGCACTTTTATAACACAGAAAAGTTGCGGAGATAATACTGTACATTATGCAAATTTCTTTTTTTTTTTTTTTTTACTTAATATGTAATAATCGTGGCTATACTTAAGTAAAGTATTCAAGAATAAATAATATTTTATTTTAATATAACAACAGCGTTTATAATCGTGGAATTATATCATTTACGAAATAAAATTTAACCGTAATATTGATTAATTGCAATTCAAGCTCGCGACTGCTCAGTTAAACTATCATACCTAATTAACGTATTATTTATATGAGTAAATTAATGTAATATCTCTCGATGATTATATGCCGCTTTTTATTAAATTTCAATTACGCAAGTTGACGATGCAATGTACATTAATTAACGAAAACTTATCATCATCTCCATAATATATAATACATAATTAATCGACGTTATCGAGAGTATGGAATATTCATTTGTCAAATTAAAATATAAAAGTTTGTTTATGATTTTAAAACTTTATAAAATTTTAAATGATTAATAATGTCAGTATGTAAAATTTTAGGCAATACAAAATACATGATATGATAAAAAAATATTATGTAATAAAAATGCTAAATTTTTATTATACTTTAGAAAACATTAATGACTTTGCCAATTCCTGTAAGCATTTATTAAAAGTTATTATCAAGTAAACACGAGTTGTACAAATTATTTGCGTCATTGCGAGGAAAAATATCTTGCATGTTGCAAGTGTGTATGTGGATCGTAACTGTTATAGTATCGTTAAGATTTTATGAGGTAACGAAGAAACAGGCTTAAACGATAGCGATAGCAGTGGCAATAATGATGGTGTTATATATTGACAATCTTTTGTTTTATTTAAAGTTTAATTAAGACAAGCATGAAATCACAATTATATTATTAAATTTGATTTATTACGCTATTGTTTTAGAATTTACAAATTAATTTATTTATATGAAAGAAAGTGTTATATTTTGATTTTGCGCAAAAAATTGTGTAAAAAAAACGTGATATCAGATCGAATCTATCCAATCATGAGAAATTCATGGAAACGGATTAAATTTAGTTGAATATTTCTCGCAAAAATAACGACAGTATTTTCCGAGAATAGAGATTTATCTCGTATAATCCACTGAAATAAAATACAACTCGTCTGAGAAGCTTATCGATCAAAACTGTATAGTAGCAAATAGATGGAGGAATGTGATAAATGTATATACTTCTGCTATACAAAGGATAAGTCAGGCGATCCATTATGAGATAATATCTCGCAGCAAATCTCAAAAGAAGCAAACTAACTAAATGCATTTTTTTCTGTATTAACTTACTCACGCAAAATCCAGTAATTAAAAGGAATTTCTGAGATATGGAAAATCCGGTTGAAAGCGTTCGACGATCACAAACTCGGTAGAAAAAAAAAAAATTCAACTACAAGCAATTTAACAGTTGAGGATTATCAACGAGAAATGATAATCGTTTTGGTCCATTTAGGATCCATCCCGCGGGTTAAACGCCGGGGAAAACCTTGTAGTTCAAGTGCTAAAACGATTGAAGAAACGAACCCGAGTAGAAGGAGATATAGTCGGCGTTATCGTCCGAAAAAGCCGAGGATGATGGTTGGTGCGCGAAGGAACTCGTATATTAAGCTGGAAAGTTCTGACACGGCAGACTACTTTCGGACTCCTACGGCCTCCAATCGTGTTCGAGCAAATAAATTGTCGTGCCACTACACTTCGTAGTTGGCCACAAAATCGTAAGTTATTTTGCCTACGACGATCCTTGCGAGCAAATTTACATTTTATGCGGTTAAAAAAAAAAAGAATGATGCGATATGTATTCAGCGATAAAATATAAAGTTTCGCGATCTCGCTACTCCCTCAGATTGCATTTGAAATGTCGATTTGCGCGGGATTCTCTTCCTGGATCGAAATGAAATATTCCATTCGCGAAATATTAAACGGAAAAAATTCATGTTTCAAATCCATTAGCCTTTCTGTTTCATTGTAACGTGTATCGATCCGCGATACAAAAGCGCGGTTAATCTACGTCCTATTCCGCTTGTCGACCAAGTTTGCCATTTATCGTAGACCGGGAATTTAAATTCAAATGACTTTCTGGGTCACCTTGGAAGAACGGAAGTACGATGTCGGCAACACGATGCCATTTTGTTGGTGGCACTCTCTTCTACGGTTTTCGCATCGGCTTACTCCCATTCCGTCATTGTCCATTAATACGTTCGGGAACGGTCATTGGGTCCGGCCGATCCCGTTGCCTTCCCGTTCTTATATTCCTTGTTCTCCATGATCCTTTCATTGCGCAATGGATTTAAGAGGAGAACCTCGAAGTGAGCTTTAAGACGGCTTATTGCGACGGCCGACGTGAAAAGAATCGAGTGGCTCGTGACGAGGCGAGAAAAAGGAGCAGAGCGGAGCACAAGGCGAAATAAAGGCGAATACTCTAATATTTTCTGCCTGCTAATATTTCATATTTCCGTAAGATTGCACCGTTTTAAAGGGAGATAATATATAAATGAATATATATATTAGATTTTTTTCTACATATAAACGATCATTGCTGTACAAATAAAATTTTGAGGAATCTCCTTTGCCAACAAATATTAAATGTATGAGAATTAATAATAATCGATTTGTAAAAATACTTATAACAGAAACATACGTTAATTATTAATTAATTAATATTATTATATAATTATCTATTCATTTATATTATTTCATAATCGTGAATAATCTGTGTTAAACGAAATTAACGACGGTATTTTCTTGCTTTTATCGCTGCAATTAAAATTTTAATAAAATTCCATAACTGTGCCTTTACAGAGCGATGATATGAGTAATAAAATGAACACTGAAACGGTGCAAATATTGATTAAAACCTCTTGAAACTTAATTTATTTTAAAATAAAATTAAAATATAGTGGACAGAAAAGAAGAGAAAAGAAAGAGATAGATAGATAGATAGATAGATAGATAGATAGATAGATAGATAGATAGATAGATAGATAGATAGATAGATAGATAGATAGATAGATAGATAGATAGATAGATAGATAGAGAGAGAGAGAGAGAGAGAGAGAGAGAGAGAGAGAGAGAGAGAGAGAGAGAGAGAGAGGAGTATTCATGTCCGTTAGTATGCCTCTAATTAACATGACCTATTAAACACTTTCACAAGCATGGAAAATATCACGTGACATAGTCTGCTACATCATCTCGCTTATTTGATTATTACTATATTTAAATTATCATTTAAACAACTAATTCTTCACAAATTGGCAAAACATTTGGGAAATATTATATTATTAATTCTGTTTCATATACACACACGTATTCTATAATTAATATACGTAATAATAGTATGTTAAATACGTTTAATGTAAATGCTGTACAAAGAGTATTCTGAGAATTATAATAAAACCGAGAAGAAAATTTTATCATAAAAAGAAAAACTATGTAGAGTACATAGCTTTTTGTATAAAAGTATAATTTCAAAAAAGCAGGTTTTGGAAAATGAAAAATCTCAACAAAAGATCCCGTATTCAACGCGTGGCTAATTTATTTAAAGGCTCATTCGTGGGAATCAGAATCGACCTCGTAGGAGTAGAATTACTTCTATTCGAGCTGTTAGGAATAATGCAAGTAATGAGAGAGAGAGAACAATAAGAAAAAGATAGACTGCACTGCGGAAGACTCAATAATGTACTTTTCTGGTAGAGCTTATTTATCTCAGCGTAGCGTCGCATCTAATATACTGATTTAATAATAATAGATAATCTTTAATGCAGCATCCAATTGCAATGAGGTAAGCAATCTCGTGAATGAAGTGATACACATACAAGTCTGTTTATCCGTAATATTTAATATCAATATATTAGAGCCATATTATCTCCGAGTCGTTAGAACTCTGTATGTAATGTTCATATTTGCGATATGTATTTCATTTGAAAATTTCGCAAGTCGTCCTATAAATTAGCTAAATTAATATCATCACATATATCGAGTTACTCTTGACTCTGCGCTCGCTACCTCAAATATCCTTAAGGGAATTATGCAGAAACGGGGAAACCATTTCTATCTGCCTTTCTGTCTGTGCCGCTATCATTTTCCCATTCTAAATCACATTTGAGCCGACATTGAATTCTGCTACCATAACGCTTATCTATCAAACCACCACTATCTTGTGCTCTATCAGATTTTGTGGAAAGATATCTTTATAGATTTTGCTACCGCGTTCCCGTCCACATTTCTTCCTGAGATTAAAAAGACAGAAATAGACAAGAGAAAAAGAGGAGAAAAGTGGAAAAAAAAAAGATTATAAGGAGGTGATGCGAATGAGAATGA